>NC_072835.1:24085000-24260000 GCF_027744805.1 Dunckerocampus dactyliophorus | reverse complement strand
TGACATGGTACACTGCCACACCAGACCTGACCCAGTGTTTCCAACACACTGTGCTGGTTTGGTTCCCCTGTTGTTTCCTGTGGACCTGTTGCCCCCTCTACCTGCTCTACCTGCAGCTTCGCCCCCAACGACAGCCCATCCCACTGTCCATACTGTGCTGCACCAAGACGGTAAGATGATGGATGCCAGGGGCGCCATAAAGTGGGGAAAAGTTAAAACTTAGGACTTGACAAGGTAAGTTGATAACCACCATTGCAGTACCATAGAACTTTGTTTGGGGAACTTGGGTTTTGTTGAGCTGCATCTTGAGCACCAAGCCTGGGTTGGTTGACCCACTTTGGCAGAATACCCCCCTCCTCTCGTTTTGAATTTGATGGCAGCAACACATGAAAAAGAACAAATCTGGGTAATTGGCACAATCAGAAACAGCTGGAAGAGCATTAGACTACTAAATTGGTGAACTTGCAACAAGTCAGTAATATAAAAGGAACATTTCATCAAGGCAGAACCTCTCAGATGTTAAGATTGTGGAACAATTCCAGATCCCACCATCTACGGTGGATAAGATTCTGGAAGGTATAATTCCAAAGTGAAAACTGGACGCTGATCTTGGTGCCCTCAGAGGGCCCAGCATTGAAATCACTGCATGGGCTGAGGAGCACTTGAGAAGAACAACACACAAGCCACAATGATGACATTGTCGTGTGTACAAGGTCTCCTCCACTCCAACTATTTGTATGTCTTTGTTTTATCCTTGCAGCTCGTCAGTCTCACTCTGGCGTCGTTTAGTCTCCTGGAGATGTTTTACCTCCTGGTGAAAAAGAACAAGGAGCTCTACAGTCACATGGTCTTCCTGCTCAGCCCACTAGTTCGATGTTTTTCACTGGTACGAGACTTTCACTGAGGTCTTTGCAGATAAAAGGTGTTCTCTGTATGAGAAGTGCCTCAATCCTTGTCCTGCTATAATTTGGAGATGTGGGGCTCCAGATGATTTGATGATGTTCTTCACCAGGTTCTGTCCATCATTGTAATCCACGTGGAGAGAATGAAAGGCACTCGTTCATCTGTCCTCCTCTTCCTCTTTTGGACGCTTATGGTTCTTTGCTCCATGGTTCCATTGAAGGCTGTTGTGGAACAAATTACTGATCAGGTATCAGAAGATGCTTTGAGGTTTTGTTCTATGATATGTATTTCCATTGTCCCGCTGGTAGCCTCGATGAGCTGCTCTTCTGATCAAAAACTTCAGGAAATTGTCAGTTGCTGATGATCCCTTTTTATCCGAAGGTTAGGGTGTTTGAAGTATTTAAGTATTTTATGGTTTCAGCCTTTCATCCACACGGAAACGGCAATCTGGGTGACCTGAAACACTATTTTTGGAAAATGGCTTCCAATGTGGGAAAATCTGTCATTTCTGTGTAGACAAGCAAATCTGCTACTTTATGAAAACAGTGATGTCACCGACCCGTCGCCGTCATGTGACCAGAAGTGAGCTTTGACATAATAAACATATAATTTACATAATTTAACATAATATCTGGATGGACATGACTCACCCCACTTGACAATATTCTGATATTTGGTTGTCTTATTCGCCAAAATGACTTTGTCCTAAGTCTAGATGAGCCTTGGAAAGTGAAAGATGCACTTATGCGCATGTGTTCTTTCTTCTTCTTTGGTTTTGTGTGTTTGAAGCTGTCTGCTTGTCTGTTTACAGTGCCACATGTAGGTGTACTTTGTGTATTACATGCTTTTCACCCAGTCATCCCTTCCCGTCTGGATGCAGCTATTTCCTAACCTGGAACAGTGTGGATGCCAGTTTTTTTCAAACCGCCGAAAAAAACTCCCAGGACATTTCCATGTGGACACGGCCTAAGTGTGTTCCTTTTCCTTCAGCTGTCAAATGTCTCAGCACACTGAAGGGCAATTTTTAATTTCACACAGCATTCTTAAAAACCTCTCAACAGTCGACAAGTTGCTGCTAACTCTTTCTTTCCTAGAAGTGGAGCACACATTAACTGTCGTTAGGAGGCCAAACAACACATTGAATGAATGGATTGTTTCTTTTTGCTCTTTGCAAATGTCTAGTCTCCGTTTCAGGGTTTTTTATCAGATGCTGTTCGTTTTGTGGCCTTCTTCATTTGTTTTTCCCTCCAAGTCCTTCAAGTGCTTCTAAGTGGCTTCTCAGATCGCCGCCCGCTGCATGTTCTGCTTGTGGAGGTAGGCAATGGAGACCACCTTTACACCTCCTGAGCAGCGCTCCCCAACCTTTCTGAACCCACAGACAAGCTTGTGTTCTGTTAAACCCCTGACAGGCTGGGGAGGCGGAGTGTGTGTGTGTGTGTGTGTGTCAGATGTTACAGTAATGTAATGCTATTGTCATTCACTGAAAGAAAAGCACATCAAATTAAAAGCAGCATGTTTTTACTGGATTGGACGGGAAGACGTCAACTTCAATGCCATTGTGGAAAGTTCTGGGTAATTGCTGATCATTTTAGTCCAAAAAGATCAAACAACCAACTTCTCCATGCACACAACAAGCACAAGTGGTTTGATCGTTAGCATGGAAGCAACGTGATCACATGCCCAAACAGTCCAGTAATTGTCTTGTGTATATTACTTTCCAATAAAATATTCACCCTTATTTCCAATTTATTTTATTTTATTTATTTATTTATAGCATTTGCATATTTTTACATATTTATCTTTTTTTCATCACTGTTTTGGAGCACTAAAACTATTTTTGGTGAATGTGATCTTTTCTTTTTTTCTTTTCAGAGTGAATGTCCAGAAGAAGATGCGTCCTTTCTTTCCAAGTTTTTCTTCTTCTGGTTCAGCAGGTACAGAAACACATGGATGAATAATGATCAATAAAGTTTATCAGCTCGCTGTCTAGCTTGGATCAAGCTCCTGATTGTTAGGAGACTCGGGTCAATGCTAACATCGTTGTTTTCCGAGACAAAGACAAAAATTGTAAACTGTTGAGGAGGTCAAATGTTTCTCTCTGTCAGTTTGGTGGTTCAGGGCTTCCGGTGCCCTCTGCAGGCAGCAGACCTGTGGGCCGTGCGGGATGAGGACTCGTCGAAGCGGATCATGTGTGCGCTGGAAGCGGCCTGGGCTCAGCAGTGTGAGCAGTAAGACGCTGTGCTCCCCAGGAATAACTTAGTCATTTAAGTTGATTAAAGCTTGAAAAAAGATCATTGCGCCCTCTAACTCCCTGTTGTTGATCTTCAGTAGAAAGAAGTCCATCACTTCTGGTTCATCTAAGTCTGACTGTGATGAAAGAACACTGTTGCTAAGCAAGCCCCAAAAAAGGCATAGCTACGTTCACTTTTTGCTGTGCACACTTGGGCGAACCTTTGGGCCGTATTTCCTTTGTGGAACATTGTTCCTGCTCCTGCATGACGCCTTCATGTTCGCAGTCCCACAGGTGCTCAGGTTTGTGTAAAAGTGTTACAATTCTAAATGCTAAACTGTTAGTTTATTTGCTTTGGTAGCTCACTTCTAGAAATGTCTCCTTCAGTAACGACTTCCAGTATAGAATTAGTCATTGCAATGCTTTTATCCGTGTCTATCCATCTACCAGCCTCCTGCTGGGCTTCATGCGGGATGAAGATGCGGCCATGTGGAAGGGGTTTCTGTTTGCCTGTCTACTCTTTATCCTGTCTTGCCTCCAGTCCATCCTTCACCATCAGTACATGTATCGCTGCTTCACAGTTGGAATGAGGCTCAAAACCGCCATCATGGGTCTTGTCTACAGGAAGGTAACCAAAGCGGGTTGTGTCCAAATTTTGAATCTGATAGTCTTACATCTTGGATGAGTGACTTTGTCAAGGTGTTCACCAACGTTTCTGTGGAATTGTTTTGTAGCAAAGGGGGAGTATGGCTGTGCTCCTCCCTTTTGTTCACTGTCACACAAACATATGGAGATGCTTTAATGTCCTTATTTGTATTTTGATCAGTGTTTGGTGATGAGCAGTGCCACTCGCCACCAGTGTACTGTGGGAGAAATCATCAACCTGGTTTCAGTGGACACTCAGAAGATGATGGACCTCGTAGTTTACATCAACAGTGTGTGGGTGGCCCCCATTGAGATTGCTCTGTGCTTCTACTTCCTGTTCATAGTAAGACAAACTTCTTGTATTGTCCTTTAGCTCCTTGCGTGCCCACCGAGTTGGAGGATTATGGTTGTGCATGTTGCTCATCTGGATATGTTCCTGCACTTTCTTGTTTTACTCTCTCACTCACGGCTCCATCATCCCCTGTTGGACGTAGTCCTCCTGTTGTTTTACAGGATGTCTCTAAAGTCTGGACACATTGGCAAAAATGCATATTTTCAATAACTTCGCATTTCAACATTTTATTAAATTGGAATATTAACAATAACCATCCATCCATCCATTTTCCTCCGCTTATCGAGGGAGCAGCAGGCTCAGTAGGGAAGCCCAGACTTCCTGGTCCCCGGCCACCTCCTCCAGCTCCACCGGGAGGACACCAAGGCGTTCCCAGGCCAGCTGTGGGCCTTCTCCCGGCCGGGAATGCCCGGAACACCTCACCAGTGAGGCGTCCGGGAGGCATCCGGACTAGATGCCCGAGCCACCTCAACTGGCTCCTCTCGATGTGAAGGAGCAGCGGCTCTACTCTGAGCTCCTCCCGGATGACTGAGCTCCTCACCCTATCTCTTAGGGTGAGTCCAGCCACCCTACGGAGGAAACTCATTTCAGCCGCTTGTATCCACGATCTCGTTTGCTCGGTCATAACCCAAAGCTCATGACCATAGGTGAGGGTGGGAACATAGATCGACCGGTAAATTGAGAGCTTTGCGTTCCGGCTCAGCTCTCTCTTCACCACGACGGTCCGGTACAGCGACCGCATTACTGCAGACGCTACGCCCATCCGCTTGTTGACCTCACGCTCCAACCTTCCCTTACTCGAGAACAAGACCCCGAGATACTTGAACTCCTCCACCTGGGGCAGGACCTCATTCCCAACCCGGAGGGAGCAATCCACCCTTTTCCAACTGAGAACCATGGCCTCGGATTTGGAGGTGCTGGTCTCATCCCAGAAGCTTCACGCTCAGAAGCAAACCGTCCCAGTAAACACTGAAGGTCACAGCCCGATCAGGACCACATCGTCTGTAAATAGCAGAGACGAGATCCTCCTTGATGACTTGGCAGCGCCTAGAAATTCTGTCCATGAAAATGATGAACAGAATCAGTGACAAAGGGCAGCCTTGGCGGAGGCCAACGTTCACCGGACACAGGCTGGACTCCCTGCTGGCAATGCCAACCAGGCTCCTGCTTCGGTTCTACAAGGACCCAATGGCACGTAGTAGCGCCACCAATCCCGTACTCCTGGAGGACCCGCCACACGACACCGCAAGGGACATGGTGGAATGCCTTTTCCAAGTCCACAAAGCACATGCAGATCGGTTGGGCAAACTCCCAATTACCCTCCAGTACCCTTGCGAGGGTGTAGCGCTGGTCCAGTGTTCCGCTACCAGGACGAAAACCACAATGCACCTCCTGTCGTCGAGGTTGGGCTAACGGTCGTCCCCTTCTCTCCAGCACGCTGGAATAGACTTTCCCAGGGAGGCTGAAGAGTGTGACCGCCCTACAGTTGGAACACACTCTCCGGTCGCCCTTCTCGAAATGGGGGACCACCACCCCGTCTGCCAATCCAGAGGTACTGTTCCCCACGTCCACGCAATGTGGGAAGAGATGTGTCAGCCAAGACAGTCCCTCAACATCCCTCAACATACGTTATATTAACAATTTAACGTCTTCAATATAATTTTACAGTAGTGATGCAGACATTGACAAGCTTTGCCATGTTGTGCTCCATACAACAACTACACTTTTCCTGTGTCCACAACATGAAATGATTCTTGAGGCAGGGGTTTGCCCATCGTCCACAATCTTTATGTGAGACATGAACACATACAATCATGGAAAAAATGATGAGACCACCCTCGTTTCTTCTGTTTTTTATCCATTTTAATGCCTGGTACAACTAAAGGTACATTTGTTTGGACAAATATAATGATGATAACAAATATAGCTCATAAGAGTTTCATTTAAGAGCTGATATCTAGCAACTTCCATGGTTTTCTTGATCATAATCACAGTCACTCAAGTTCTTACATCAATAGCTCTAGAATGGTACTGCTGTAAATCTTATGTGCTATTTTTGTTGTCATTTTTATATTTGTCCAAACAAAGGTACCTTTAGTTGTGTCAGGCATTAAAATGAACAAGAAACAAGGGTGGTCTAATCTTTTTTTCCATGACTCTATGTCTTTCTATTTTCTGTGCGTTCGAAAGACATAAAAACAGATAAAAAGAGACAGCTTATTACTGCACAAACGGGACTTATTTATTACGCCTAAAGTCGTCTGAAAAAGTCTCCAAAATTGCCAACAACGCTCCATTTACATAAAAGGTGACGTGCATATTAACCAAGCTACAGTGACATTGTTATTATTTTTACATCAGTCAAACTATGCTACTGGCATATTGACATTAGCCATACCACACTGGCTAGCTACTAGCCGGCTAGCGACAAGCTCTACCACAGATTCGCCCACAGCGTGCCAGCGCCGCACTTACGATGCCTCAGACCACCGCTAACAGGTCAGGCTACATATTCGAGATGCCGCCAGTGCTGTTGTGTTTTTATTTTTGAGTTTAAGTTAATGCTAGGTGTGAGCGTTGGTTTCAATGCTGCTATGTGAAATCAATGCGCTAAGAAAGTAAGTTCTGGTAATGAACAAAATTTGCAGAATACTGTAAGTATTACATGTTATCGTGAATGCAGCGGTTACTACATGCTCACGGCATGGCCAGAACACCATAAAACTTTGTTGGAGCTTTTTGAAGGTTTTTTTTTTTAATAGAGTCCTTTCTCGGCGGCATCGGTGTGTCCCACTGCATTCAGCAAAAGAGACATCTCAAGCTGTCTCTTTTGATTAGTTTTATATCTTTTGAACGCACAGAAAAAAGAGACATGTTCGTGTCTCACATAAGGTGAGATGATGGGCAAAATTCCCCCAAAAAGTCCCTTTAAAGAACTGTGTAAGGTTTGTGTTAAGGTTTGAGAGAGTAGGAAAAAAATGAAATGTGGTATCAATAATTGTGACAGTAACAATAATTATAATGTCCAGCCCTAATTTTCTGACTTCTGCTAATAATGAATTCCAGCCCATGTTTAGCAGTGTTGTTGGCTACGAACGACATCAGGAGCACCTCCAGACATTTCACTAACATACTACAGGTGTGCTCCGGTTTACGTACCAGTTCCATTTCTATGCTGTGATGTAAGTCGAGTTTTGATGATCTGTACCAAAATTTAAGCTAAATGAACTCCTAAGTCCCTCACCCTGTACACCCAACATATGAAGCACAGTGCAGTAATAAAACACTAAATATGGTACAAGAATAATAAAAACAACTTCCTTTTAGTCATGTGGCTAATTGGGGGGAGGAAGTGGAAGGAAAAGCTGCAGGAGATGCTGAGTTAGAGGGCACAGGATCACTTCAGGAGTCAACATAAGGCTGACTGTGATACAGGTGTTGATTCTGGTCTTCCAGTCTGAGCACAAGCAACCTATCTCTCTGAATAATATCACTGTCGCTCCAATGGGAGCAGATCTGTTTACATGGTCAAGGATGTATTTTCTTTTTCTCAGCAAACTTCTACGAGAAGAGAATGCCTTTCAGTTGGTAGATATCATGAAGTGCACAAAGTGAATTAATAAGGAAAGTCATTCACTTGGTGTAGCTGTGAGTGGGACACACACTGTTTATATGGATAGATACTTTATTAATCTTCAAGAGAAATTCACATATCCATACAAAGCATCTTTGCAGTGGGCAGCACGTGTTTGTCTGCTACGTGTGTTGAAACAAGTTGGTTTCATGTTTACGAAGCAAAATGAAGTAATTCATTAATTTATGTCAGTGCGTACGTAACCGAGAAACAGCGAAAGACGTAATCTGAGGACCGCCTGTACTTTGGTTGCAAATGAAAGAACAGTGGATGTATTGAAAGCAGTAAGGCTAATATTCTAATCAATAAAGGAGCACCAGCAACAAGACTATTGTTATTTACTAAAAATAGTAAATGTAGGAGCAGCATTGGGGTCTGCAGCTCTGGAAGTGGGAGCACCAGCTACAAGGGAAAACGAGAGAGGTTAATACTGTGCATACATACATACATAGGCTACATAAGAATGTCAATGAGTAGATAAAGGAGGAGGTAGGTGCATCATGAGAGATCACTATGCAGTCTATGGAAGCATTGCAGGACCTACTTGAGTCAACCAACTGTACCAACTGTAGGCTTCAACAAGGAAAGTTTTAAGTATGCTCTTAAAGAGAAGATGTCTGGCCACTGGACTGAATCAGGAAGATGTTTCCACAGGAGAGGGCCTGATAGCTGAAGGTTCTACCTCCCATTCTACTTTGAGAGAATCCGGGAACCTCAAGTGCTGCAAAAATGAAATGTAGTTCTCTCGTGGCTCTTTGATCTACAATGATGCCTGACCATTTAGTGCTTTGTTTACAATTGATTGTCAGCTACTTGGTCCATCGGCTTTGGCTGGCATCAGTGCCATTGTCCTGATCTTCCCCCTCAATGGTCTCATTGCAAAGTTGAGGAGCAAGCTGCAGGTGAGATGAGAAAAAATGAAAGGCAGTCACATTACTATGGTAACAATCTCCAACAACAACAAAATGCTGTCCTTAGGAAGTGCAGATGAACTTCATGGATGGTCGCATCAAACTGATGAATGAAATTTTGAGTGGAGTGAAGATCCTCAAATTCTACGCCTGGGAGGGCGCTTTCTTGCGTCGTGCAGGTGCCCTGAGAGACAGCGAACTGGACACTCTGAAGAAGTCTCAGGTGCTCTACTCGGTCTCCCTGGCATCCTTCAACTCCTCCTCCTTCTTGGTGAGACTTGTCATGGTTCCATGTATATTTTGTGGTGGATTAGGCCAGGTTGTGAGTGGTATTTATTGTTCCTGTTAAACCCTTGAATAAACCAGTTCAAATGTTCAAATGTGAAAAACCTTTTGACTGATGGGTGCCTTGCATAGTAACGCCACTTTGATGAAGCTTCTGGTTGACACCCGGTGATGCCGCTGCTGTTCTCTGATATGGATGAGCCTGTGTCACAAATTGAAATTAAAATGGTTATCAAGCTCATCATTTGTGTCCAATAAACTTTGCACTTGCTATTTTGCTAATCTGCTGATCGACCATCAAGCATCATAGAAGATGCAGATGGATCATCAAGCAGCAGATGCTGATAGATCATGTTGAATATTTTCTCATGGATCATCAAGCAGCATAGAAGATGCTGATGGATTATGTTGACTATTGCAGCCTAACCCTAACCCTGTGTGTTGTTTTGACAGTCAGAAATGTCTTTGGAGTTTTAGTATTTCTCCCTACATGAACACAAAACAGATATGATGGTGAAATTTATCATCTTTGTTTTTCTTTTAGATTGCCTTTGCCATGTTTGCAGTTTACGTGCTCATTGATGAGCGAAATGTTCTTGATGCTCAGAAAATATTTGTGTCTGTCGCTCTCATCAACATCTTGAAAACTCCTCTGAGTCAGCTCCCTTTTGCCTTGAGCACCACAATGCAGGCAAGTCTAGCACCACAAAACATTTGATGCTTGTTGACGGTTTGATGCAACGTCCTGTGATGTTGGGAGAGATACTGTAGATCCTAAGTGAACCTGAATAGAAAAAAATGAGTTAGTTGCCCAGGTTGACTGTCCTGACTTTCTTTGGGGGAATCAGGCTTTTGTTTCACTCAGACGTCTGGGAAGCTTCCTGTGCCAAGATGAACTGAAGTGGGACAACATGGAGAAGCTTCCTCCATCCAAAGGTACAAATGTACATTTCTTCATGCAAAGATAGAAGCAGAGCTGTGGACGTTCTCATCCCCAGATGGTGATGGAGTTCTTATTGAAGAGGGATACTTTGCTTGGTCTAGTGACGGACCTCCGTGCTTGCAGAGAGTCAACCTGAAGGTAAAGAGCGGAACATTGGTGGCCGTGGTCGGCCACGTAGGCTCAGGAAAATCTTCACTGTTGTCAGCCATCTTGGGAGAGATGGAGAAGAGGAGGGGCTCTGTCCTTGTCAGGGTGAGTTCACAAGGGGTTAGTCAACATGAAATAGCTTTATCCTTGGACCACATGTATAACTCGATATGTAGCATTAGCTTACATTTGCTTGGAATTTCTTCACTTGACATAACTGCAGAAGCTGAGAGGTTTGTGCTGGTCTTGAGCCAGCTGGCCCATTAGTCAAAATGGGCAGATTTAAGGGTAAACCCCCAATATAATGATATTAAAACTATTAACATTTTATGTATGTATATATATATACATACATAAAATGTGCTTCTGCAACTGAGCAATTTCCCTTGTGGATCAATCAAGTCTAAGTTCAGTCGGCTTCCACAGGGTTCCATGGGGTATGTTCCTCAACAGGCCTGGATTCAGAATGCCACTTTGAAGGAGAACATTTTGTTTGGCCTGGATAAGAAGGAGAGCTGGTACCACCGTGTGGTTGAAGCCTGTGCTCTGTTGCCTGATCTGGAAGTCCTACCAGCTGGAGATGCCACAGAAATCGGAGAAAAGGTACAAATTCTGTGACAAAGGAGGTAGCAGGGATGTTGGCCTGCAGATGATGGCATGATGACCGGCTGCAGGGGCTGAACCTGTCTGGAGGTCAGAAGCAGAGAGTAAGCTTGGCGCGAGCTGTGTACAGGAAGTCAGACGTTTACCTGCTGGATGACCCGCTGTCCGCCGTTGACACTCATGTGGGGCAACATATCTTTGAACGAGTCTTTGGACCCAAAGGTCTTCTGAAGAACAAGGTGGGGAAATAATTTCACAGCATGAAGTATGGATCATTGCTCTCAACAATCACATATGAGAGCATAGTTTTATTGTTGTTTTTTGTTCAGACGCGAGTGCTTGTCACTCACAGCGTCGGTCTGCTGCCAAAAGCTGATTTGGTTGTGGTGATGGAGGCGGGTCACATCTCTGAGATGGGCTCATACGCTGAACTGATGGAACAGAAAGGAGCTTTTGCCAAATTGATCCACAACTTTAGCGGAAACCAGCCCAAAGAAAGCTCCTCCTACAAAGACAAGAGTACTTTTGCTGGAGAACACGGTATTAAAGAACAACAGCACGAAAACACCCTTGGACAGTGGTCACAAACATTTACTTATATGTATACACACTTTAAATAATTGTAAACTAGGTGTTTATTTTAATTTGTTCAGTTTTCTAAATCTAATAGCATTCATAATATTGTTTTGTCACCACTTCTTTGTCTTTTTACAATGAATTTCCTTTCTTCAAAGTTTCGTCTGGCAGCCTAATCCTAACCCTAACCCAAACTTCAGTGATTTTGGTTATTATTAAAAAAAACATGCAAGTCGCTAGATATCATCTCTTAGATGAAACTCTTATGAGCTATATTTGTTATCACCATTATATTTGTCCAAACAAATGTACCTTTAGTTGTACCAGGCATTAAAATGGATCAATAAACTAAGAAACAATATATGCAGTCATGGAAAAAATGATGACACCACCCATTTTTTCCATGAGTGTATATATTTGAGAGACATGACGTTTCTTGAGTAAGTGCAAGGTTTGTAAGATCAAATGTTTGTTGTGTTTGCAGTCAGCAGGAAGTCACTGTCTCGTCTGAGTATCACTGACATCTCTATTGATCTGTCTCAGGAGCAACTGATCAGGTAACATCACACTGAATATGCCTATTAGTCAAAAATATACATATTTAAGCAAATGTTACTTATTTTTTGCCTAAATGAAGCATTTTCAAGCATAAAAACTGATAAATGAAGTAAAATACAAAGGCATTCAAAAGACACATTCAGAGGTGTTGATTAAATGTGGTACTGCACACTGGTCACTAGGCGTCAGTAATGTTACTGTAATGTTGGGTGGGACACACAAGCCCCATACTTGATTGTGGTAACAACAGGCACAATTATTTCCCATAAAAATCCCTAGTAATAACTAGTAATAGCTTCTTCTTTCTTTGATAGCCCACTGAACCTCCGACGTCACTTCCTGTCTGCCTCTGTTTGTGCAGAACACATTTATAGTAACACACGAGCACGAGTCTTATTTATGACTTAACTGCTGTATGTAGTCTTGTTTTGTGTTTGTAACATTTCCAGCAGCTTTGCAAAAATGGCATAATAGAGTAGAGGTGTTATTTCATGTCCATAGAGGCCTCTAAAGTTAAACATATTTAACTATCGCACTCACTCCAATTATAATGAAGTGCTTTGAAAGGATAGTCATGACCCACATCAAAAATAGCATCCCGGCCACTGTGGACCCTCTACAGTTTGCATACCGCCAGAATCGGTCCACTAATGATGCAGTCAACACTGCCATCCACACAGCCCTTTCTCACCTACAGGGCCAGGATACTGTACATATGTCAGAATGCTATTTATAGACGATAGCTCTGCATAGAATACAGTCAGCCCCACAAACTCTCAGATAAGCTCCTCACACTTGGCCTGTCACCCTCCCTCTGTAACTGGGTGTTTAACTTTCTAACAGGCAGGCCCCAGTCAGTCAGAGTCCACAACCGCACATCCAGCTCAAGAATTGTGAGCACTGGGACTCCCCAGGGGTGTGTGCTGAGTCCGCTCCTCTACACGCTCTTCACCTATGATTGCGTGGCCTCCCAGAACAACACCAGCATCATTAAATTTGCAGATGACACTACAGTCATCGGCTGATCACTGGAGGTGTTGAAACATCATACAGAAGAGAGGTGGCGGACCTCATAGCTTGGTGTCGTGATAACAATCTCCTTCTCAATACAGATAAGACTAAAGAGATGATCATCGACCCAAGAACAAGGGAAAAGGAGCCGCATAGACCCCTGTTTATTGATGAGACTGAGGTGGAGAGGGTGAAAACCTTCAAGTTCCTTGGCACACACATCAGCGCGTACCTCACCTGGTCTCACAACACCCAACAAGTTATCAAGAAGTCCCAAAAGAGACTGTACTTCCTGAGAAGACTGAGGAAATTTGGCATGTCCACCAAAATCCTCAGTTGCTTCTACAGATGCACTATGGAAAGTGTCTTTACCGCCTCCATCACTGTTTGGTACGGTAACTGTACAACACGTGATAGGAAGGCACTCCAGCGAGTGATCAAGACCTCACAGAACACTGTTGGGGCAGCCCTCCCCTCACTGCAAGACATTTATAAATCTAGAGTCCTAGGAAGAACAAACAACCTCATTAAGGACAGCACACATCCACAACACTCATTATTCATACTCCTACCATCAGGCAGACGCTACAGGAGTTTGAAGTCCAGGACCACAAGGCTGGCAAACAGCTTTTACCCACAGGCCATCAGGCTTCTCAAAGAAGCACTCACACACGCTGCACGCAACACACGCACACACTCATAACACTGAACATATGTTAGTATTAATGTCTATTCTGTTGTTGTTGCTTAATTTATTGGTATTAATGTTCTTAATTTTCTTGTGTTTTCTTTCTTTTTTGGGGGAGAATGAACAGAATAAGAATTTCATTGCGTAGTATAACTACCTGTTTTACTGTGCATATGACAATAAAACTCTTGAATCTTGAATATTGAAAAGGTGATAAACAGGTTTTCTATGGTTTAACTATGAAAATGTTCCATTTATAAATAAGGAATCCTACTTTGCGGAATTTCACTTATCATGGTCGGGTCTGGAACCAATGAACCTCCATAAACCAGGGATTATTGTAGTTCTTGCAGTAGCAAAAGACATGACTGACATGTGGCAAATTGTGTTGGCGCACTCTAGCAATTCATTATTGTGCCAACAATTGAACAACTGGTGGACAAATGTAACTGAAGTTTAGCTACCAGGAACAAGACAACAGGATTGATGAACGATAATGCAACACAACATTGACTGGCTAAAACATGCAAACCAGTAGACAAGCGATCACAAATAACTCATTTAGCCATCCTGTTCAGGGTCACAGGTCAGGGTGAGCTGGAGTCTATCCCATCAGGGAACCCCCTGGACTGGTTGCCTGTCAATCACAGAGATATTTACAAATAATACAAAACTATAAATAATGCACAGCATAGCCATCAATTTTTTTTTTTTTTTTACTTGGGACACCTCTCCTAACAACTTTCAGATCTTTTGAACATTTG
Source organism: Dunckerocampus dactyliophorus (assembly GCF_027744805.1). Classification (NCBI taxonomy): domain Eukaryota; kingdom Metazoa; phylum Chordata; class Actinopteri; order Syngnathiformes; family Syngnathidae; genus Dunckerocampus; species Dunckerocampus dactyliophorus. The sequence continues at coordinate 24,245,750 of NC_072835.1, read as the reverse complement.
AAGACACTAGATTACTCACCATTTCTCTATTTCACATAGAATATGGTCTCTGTATGTTTTAGAGGTTGTAGGACAAAAACTGAAGCTAAACAGTACCTTTTGACATTTTCAGACACCTATCGTTTGCATTTACAACAGTCACTATCGTCATGCTGACAAATCTGTGAGAAGTTTGTGAGCCAAGAAAGAAAAGAAAAGCATTTGTTGCACTTTCTATTCAAACATTCATGTAACCTTACTTGACACATGCCTGTCATTGTTTCAGCTGTGACTTGGGGGGCACCAGTGTTCAGCTGATGGAGACACTCAATGACTTGCCTTCCAACGATTCTGGCAAACTTACTCAGGCTGACACGGCTCACATTGGCAGAGTGAGTTATTGTCGCTTTACCTCATAGCCAGGCACATCTTACAGTACTTGAACAAGGCAGCAAGGTCTGTGTGTGTGTGCGTGTGCGTGTGTGTGCACACCTGTGTGCACACCTGTGTGCATGTGTATCTGTCTTCTGAGCCACCACCAGTGTCAGGCAACTTGGCCACCACCAGTTTTGCAGTCTGGATCTGGAAACCCCACAGGATCTTGGCCTGGATGTTCTCAACCGCCTTTGGGGTGTCTGCCATCTTCATTCTGGGACCACCAGTCCATATTTGGTGCAGATGTTCCAGTACACTATTCCTGATACTTGTGCTGCTCTATGAATGCCCTTCCTGCCAGCGTCTTACACCTCACTGTGACGTGCTGCACTGTCTCTGGGGCACCTTTGCACCACCTCCACCTGGCGTCCTGTCTGATGTGGTAGACTCCAGCCTGTATTGATCTTGTGTTTAGGGCCTGTTCTTATGCTGCCATGATTAGTGCCTCTGTGCTGTCTTTCAGTCCAGCCTTTCCCAGACACTGCTGTGTTTTCCCAATGTCAGCCACTTCTTCAATTTGTGGGTGGTACATGCTGTGCAGGGGCTTGTCTTTCCATGACAACCCATCTGTTTTCTCCTCCTTTCTGGGCTTCTGTTGTCTGAGGCATTCACTTAGCATGACTGCGCGTGAATAAAACCTTAAGTAAATGATGGATTGATATCTAAAGATCAAGTGGTGTTCAAATATTTTGGTGGGTACAAGGTTTTATTTGTCATTATTTAACATACATGTAAACTTAACATTGAACAGTTATCTTTTTCCACATTTTTTTATGATCTTGCACAGATTCAACACTGCATAAAAAGCAAGTTTTGAGTGAACTTCAATTTAAAATTTTGACTCCCTTGTCTGGCTTTTAGTCAGCATTAGACAAAATAACTGCAACTAACTGCAAGACACTTCACACACCCTGCCTCCAGTGCTGCCCACATTGGTGTGTGAATGGGAGTGAATGTTTGGTGGTGGTTGGAGAGGTCGTTGGCGTTTCCGTCAGTCTACCCCAGCGCAGCTGTGGATACAGATGTAGTTAACCACCACCAGTGTGTGACTGAGGAGTGAATGAATAATGGCTTCGGGTACCTTGAAAAGTTCTATATAAAATCGAATCCATTATTGTTATTCTAATTAAGTATGCACGTATGAAACACAACTACAACTTCTACTAGTTTCTACTGCGTAGAACACAAATGTAGCTAAGCGAGCTAGACAGCAGAGAAAACCTGAGAGCGTGGGCCAAAAGAGGCTGCATAAAACCACTGAGAGACACAAGAAGTATGTTGACAGGAGGTGAATGTAGAAGAACAGCCAACGCTCCAGGCTATGCTCTGACTCATCTGCCTTTTGTTGTCAGGTAAAGCTGCAAGTATACCAAGAATACTTCAGAACCGTCGGCCTGACCTTCATCATGACCATCATCTTCCTGTGTGCCTTCCAGCAGTCTGCCTCATTAGCCTACAGCTACTGGCTAAGTCTGTGGGCTGACGACCGTCCCATAAACGACACCCAGAATGACCATGTGCTAAGACTGAGTGTGTTTGGAGCGCTCGGCGTGACTCAAGGTCTCAAGATTTCTTGAGTTTGACACTGTAAGATCTGTTAATATGATGATAATATACAGTAGGAGGGGACTAAAGGTATGAAATGAATCCTATGTATGCAGTGTTGCCACTGAAGTATTGTCAGCAAAAAACATTTCCAGCAGCGCTGCAAATATGCCATAATAAACAAAGACTTAAAAATAAAACACGCAAGGCAAGAGAGGAGAGATAAGAAAATAGAATAAGAATAAATCAATACATACAGAAACATAGAAAACCAAAAAGTCCACGGCCTAGGTTGTAAGCAAGGATGAAGAAGCTTGATAATCTCTGACTTGATTATCCTTCAGGTATGGCCATGTTTGGAACTACTCTGGCCATCGCTCTGGGAGGGATCGTAGCGTCACGCCACCTTCATGCTGATCTGCTCCACAATGTGCTGCGTTCGCCAATGGCGTTTTTTGAGGTGACACCCAGTGGGAACCTCCTGAACCGCTTCTCCAAGGAAATTGATGCCATTGACTGCATGATTCCTGAAGGCCTGAAGATGATGCTGGGCTACCTGTTCAAGCTGCTGGAAGTCTGCATCATTGTCTTGGTGGCCACTCCTTTCAGCGGGCTGGTGCTGCTCCCACTCACCTGCCTGTACATCTTCATACAGGTGACACTGATTCTCCTTGCCAACGCCTTCTTTAGGAAAATGGGTTTTCATTGCCGTGCTCCACAGAGTTTTTACGTGGCGACGTCATGTCAACTTCGGCGACTGGAGGCGGTCAGTCGCTCTCCCATCTACAGTCATTTCAACGAGACCGTGCAGGGCGCCTGCGTTATTCGAGCCTTCGGTGAACAGAAGCGCTTTGTGCAGCAGGCTGACCATCGCATTGACAAAAACCAAGCAGCTTATTTTCCACGATTTGTGGCGACCAGGTGCGTTAGAACAAAGCAAATGTAATTGTCTCTTATTTTTCTGATCACAGTTTGCTCTGAAACAAATGATAAAATGTTGACATGTTTCCCATTTTATGAAATGCTGATCGTTTCTATAAAGACACCTTAAATGAAGCTTGATGTCTATCAGATGGTTGGCAGTGAATCTGGAGTTTCTGGGGAATCTTCTGGTTCTGGCTGCTGCCGTTCTGTCAGTGCGAAGTCGGGATGAACTCAGTCCAGGCGTCGTGGGCTTGGCAGTGTCACATTCTCTCCAGGTTCAAAACACACACCAACCAATATGGAATTCAATGACAGCTTTACAGTGTAACGAGTCCTACATTTCAAGTGACAAAAGAAATGCCAGCTAGTGGCATCATTCAACCATTCATTGTCTAGCGCTTATCCCGTACATACTCAAGATTCAAGAGTTTTATTGTCATATGCACAGTAAAACAGGAAGTTCTGCTATGCAATGAAATTCTTGTTCTGTTCATTCTCCCAAAAAAAAGAAAGAAAAACACAAGAAAATGAATAAGAACATCAGAAACATATATACCAATAAATTAAGAAACAAGAACAGAAGAGACATTACTTGTGATCATGTGACTTTTGCATCCAGCCAAAAGTCCTTAACCCTACCGCTTTTGTTCTATTCCAGTGATTCTCAACTGGTGGTCGTGGACCCATAATTTTTGAGTCTTGGCCCAAAAAAATAGTGCAATGACCCGATATCTGTGAACACACCTCGCATCTGTGCTATTCACTTGCTACGCCACCATGATGTGCGTGCCGTGTTCATGGGCGACCCGGTGAGGTTGAGTGGGAGGGGAAGGACTTAATGCGAGAGTGGACTTAACGTGCTGTCCGTCAGACACAAGGCGAGATAGCTGGATATCTGCCCAGTGTACAGAAGTCCTCTTATTATTATTATTATTATTTTTAATATTGTTGAATCAGAGCAGTTGGACCCACGTGAGCTTTGGTTCACTTGGCATCCAAGTCCATGTGCAAATGCTCTGATTCAACTCCTTAGATAAAACGTACTGAAAACATTTACACACAATTTTTTTTCAAATCATTTTTGAATTTGTGCATAAAAACATATGACTAATCATTAAACTTGTTTTGTGCTGGCACGCCATGTTATTTGGCACTACAGTCATCCTTCTTTTGTAGCGGTTCATTGGTTCCAGACCTGACCACGATAAATTCATTTCTCCATATAGCGGGGGTGTCAAACTCGTGCCATGGAGGGCCAAGATATTGCAGGTCTTTCCAGCTGGTCACTAAAGCAGGTGATTTTAATGATCAACACCTTCAATTTGAGGGAAAGAGCTCATCAATTAAATCACCTACTGGAGAAACTGCTTGGAGAGAAAACCTGCAGTGTCTTGGCCCTCCATTGACACATGAGCCATATAGCGGCAGTCCCCAACCTTTTTTGACCCACAGACTGGCTCATGTTCACGCAAATCTCTGGCGGAATTTGGGAGTGTGGGGTAAGGGGGGTTGGGAGGTGGGTGTAGGGGGTTAGGGTGGGTCAAATCACAGTAACAGCATCAAATTAACTTGAGCTTGTGCACATAAGTACTCAATAACGTCATCAAAACTTGCCTTTATGCATTCCTACATAGTATCACCAAATATGAGGTGAAAGAAAAAGGGTAAAAATACAGTATCCTAGTCTATCTGTGCAGCGTAGGACAAAATTAGCGCACACACAATGGTGCGTTCAGGGACAAAGTGGGACGGGTCGCCGCTCCCAACAAACAACGTATACATGCAAAAACTACGGGATTTGTAACTGTTTGTAATTTGTAAAGCTTCCTTTCGGACCGGTGCCGGGCCATAACCCGGTGGTTGGGGACCCCTGCCTATATAGGATTCAATGTTAATAAATTGAACATTTTTGTAGTTAGAGCATAGAAAATCTGTTTATGACTTTCTCAATACGTTTTTTAACATTATTAGGCAAGGCAAGTTTATTTCTAGAGCACAATTCATACACAAAGTAATCCAAAGTGCTTTACAGAAAAGAAGGGTAAAATCACTATCTAAAATCATTCCATAAAAACATAAAATTACATAAAAGGTTAGAAGATTAAAATGACATAAACTGACATAAATCATTCCATAAAACAAAAAAAGATTTTAAAAAAATGATGAGTGCAGATGAAATAGTTTGAATTGTCATATGCACAGTTGAGTAGGAGTGTTTTCAGCCTGGATTTGAACGTTGCCAAACTTGAAGATTGTCGCACATTTTCTGGAAGACTGTTCCAGATTTTGCCGGCATAAAATTGAAACGCAGCCTCACCGTGTGAGTCCTGACTCTGGGCACCTGCAGCCGACCCCTCCCTGGGCTTCTCAGAGCCTGTGATGGTTCATGTGGCTCTAACATGTCTAACATGTCTACTTTGGTGCAAGACCATGAAGAGTACACAAGCAGAGCTGTTTTAAAGTCTATTCTCTGAGCGACAGGAAGCCGGTGCAAAGACCTGAGTACTGGACTAATATCCTCATATTTCCTGGTTCTAGTCAGGACTCGAGCAGCAGCATTGTGGATGTACTGCAGCTGTTTCACAACTGGTTTAGAGAGCCCGGTGAGAAGGCAGTTACAGTAGTCTAGCCTGCTGGAGACAAAGGCACGGATTTGTGTCTCTAAATCTGGCTAGATGCTATTCCCTTGATTTTGGCAATGTTTTTAGGCATTAAAAAGCTGATGATGATGTTTATTGAAAGTGGCTATTCAAGCTTAGATCTGAGTCCATTATTACCCCTAGATTTCTAACCTGATGATTAGGTCTTTGAGCAAGAGTCTCAAGGTGGCCGATAACACTTTCTCTTTGTTTCTGTGGGCCAAAGACAATGATTTCAGTTTTGTCTGAGTTTAGCTGGAGAAAGTTGTTTGCATCCACACGTTGATCTGTTTGATGCAGTGACAAAGTGAATCTGCAGAACCGTGTTCACCTGCCGTCAGTGACACGTAGATCTGAGAGTCGTCTGCATGGTTGTGGTAGGACACACTGCAGCTGCGTATTAGCTGGCCTACAGGAAGCATGTACAGATTGAACAATAGGGGTCCCAGAATTGACCCCTGGGGAACCCCACAAGTCATAGCCATTTGCTCTGAGACACAGTTACCAATTCCAACAAAGTACTTCCTGTCCTTCAGATAGGACTTGAACCAGTTTAGAGCAGTACCAGAGATTCCCACCCAGTTGTCTAACCTCTGTAATAAAATCACATGGTCAACTGTGTCAAAGGCAGTGCTCAGGTCCAGCAGAACTGAAAGTGAGACTTTACCTGCATCTGTGTTCAGACGGATATCATTGTCACCTTGATCAGAGCTGTCTCAGTGCGTTGGTGGGGCCTAAAGCCTGATTGGAAATATCAAACACATTGTTAGAGAGGAGAAAGTCAGTAAGATGTTGGTATACAACCATTTCTAAGACTTTTACCAAGAATAGCAGGTTTGATATGGGCCACTAGTTGTTCAGTACTGTGGCATCAAGACTGCTCTTCTTCAGAGGAGGCTTCATGACAGCAGTTTTTAGGGCCTTTGGAAATGTTCCAGTCTGAAATGAGATGTTAACTAGATGTGTGAGTTGTGGTAGCAAACTGCTCAGCACAGGCTTTAGAAATCTAGTGGCTAACTCATCAAGGCAGCACGCTGATGGACTCAGACTGCAGATGATCTCTTTCACTGTTTTGTCAATGACAGGTGTGACATGTGTCAGTTCCAGGTGTCTAACTGGCTTCAGAATAGTTATTTGTTTTGTGGAAATGATTGCGTTTTTTAATACCTTTAACTTTGTCATGAAAGACTGCTGCAAACTCGTTGCACTGAGATGTAGAAATGAGTTGGAAGGGCAGTGAAACTGGAGGGTTTGTTCATCTGTTCACTGTGGCAAACAGTACACCAGAGTTGTTACTACGGTCGGTGATGATTTCAGAAAAATAACTCTCCCTTGTTCTATGCAAGGTTTGGTTGAAAACACGTAGCTTTTCTTTGTAAACCTCATAATGAACCTGGAGCTTTGACTTGCGCCATTTTCGTTCGGCTCTCCCACACTCCCGTTTCTGTGCCGTGACAGACTCTTCTTTTCTCCAAGGTGCCTTTTGCTTACTTTTAACCTTTCTAACCTTGACAGGAGCAATGGTATCCAAAACATTTACAACACTTGATCTATAAGAGCTCAACAGATCATCAAAGTTAGAACACGGAGTGTTTTCAAACCTAATCCTTGCCATAAAATGTGTCCCTGTGCTGTCATTAATCAGTCTTCTCTGAACAACTGCTGGTTTGGGTGTAACAGACAGGTCAAAGAAAACACAAAAGTGATCAGACAAAGCAACATCCACAACTTTCACCTTTTGAAATAGCAACCTGCTTAGTGAGGGGAGTAAGAGTATGCCCTCCGCTCTGGGTAGGTTCAGTCACATGCTGAGTTAGACCAAACATTTGAAGGACAGCAGTGAGTTCTTTAGCATGCCTGTCATTAACTACATCCACATGCACATTCACGTCCCCTGTAATGGCCAAACAGTCAAAATCGGTGCACACAACTGAAAGTTATTCAGTTGTGGAGCCCTGTAGACATGAAATAACACCCCTATAGTCACCTTTACACTTCTGCTGCTACTTAATCAGATTAATAATTTTTCAAATTTATTAATCATGATCAATCACCATTTGCAACTACGTCTGAAATATGCCAGTTTTTACTCTATTTTACTGACAGAGAGATAAATGACAGGAAAGGATTGCATATATTTGTATGTATTAACAGCTCCAAATGAGCTGAAAAATTAAATCAAGCTAAAAGATGCCACACGACTGAAAATTGTTGACACCGCATTGCACAGCTGTTATGCTGCAGGAACTTGAGACTTTTGCTAGCTAGCAAGCTAGTGAGCTAAGCAGTTAGCCTCAAATTTATTTCTTCAAAACTAAACAAATGGTTTCAAACAGAGTGCGGAAGAAGGACAAAGTAAAAAGCCCAAAAGTACCACTTCTACACTGAAGGGGAGGAGAATCTGTTTTCACTCTGCATCCGTGATTGGCTACATCCAGTGCAAGGCGGGGTAATGTAATAAGGATGGATGTGCCATCAGTGTGACATTACTGCTGCCTAGTGGCCACAATACTACATTTCAATATGTTTTGACTAATAATAGACCGCAAAACAGCGCTGAAAAACCGCAATATAGCGAGGGAGCCATAATGGAACTGCAATATTGCAAGGGATGACTGTACCTCACATTCAAAGAGGTCAAGAACAGATGTCTTCACGTGAAATCTAATCTTCATGCAGGTGACGGGGATTCTGAGCTGGATTGTTTGATCCTGGACTGACGTGGAGAACAACATTGTGTCAGTCGAGAGAGTAAAGGAGTACGCAAATACGCCCAAAGAGGTTTGCTTCTGCACAAGAAAAACACTTTATAGTGTGTCAGTAAAACTAACTTCATGAAGGCTTGTTTTTTTTTGTTTTTTTTTCATCCTCATCATGCTTTGTCATTCTGGTCAACTTCCACATCCACAGGCAGCTTGGGTAAACACGGACAATTATCTCCAAGCAGACTGGCCAACTAAAGGAAGCATCCAGTTTGAGGACTATGGGCTGCAGTATCGAAAAGGTCTTGACTGGGCCTTGAAGGGCATCTCCATCAATATCCAAGACAAAGAGAAGGTTGTCACCCAATGCCGTAAAAATGTACATGCACGTGCGTGCGCGTGGGTGCGTAGGAGTGTGTATGTGCGTGCGTGCGTGCGTGCGCGCGCGTGCGTGCGTGCGTGCGTGCGTGTGTGTGTGTGTGTGTGTGTGTGTGTACTTTTATTTATTTATTTATTTTAGTTATTTATTTTTGGGGGAGGGGGGCATACAGTGGTTTGAAAAAAAAATTGAGATGCACCAAGTAAACGATCATTCCTGACTCTTTCCATTAACGCAATTGTTTAGGGTATTTAGCTGTAAATCAGTTGTTTTGACTTCTGTGTTCATTTAATGGGACTGTATGCAGCGGGCGCCAACATTGGAACGTACTGCTGGCATTATCTTTTGCTCCTTACACACGCATGCAAACGAGTTAAATTTGGTGTCAATTAATCATAGCGATTTTGGCAAAGTTTAGCAAATAATGTCAGCTATCATTAAATGCACAGCCTATCCTCACAACAGGACTGCACATTTTGTGTGTGTACGTAAATACCAACAGCCGTGAGTGACAGTCATAAACAGCGGTTGTTTAATTGTATAGTGCCGAGCAAAAATTGATGACACTTTTTATGCAGTTTAATTTGTAATTGTGAAAAAATATAGATTTTTTTTTTTAATACATCTGTACTTTTAAACCACTATTGGTAACATATGCTAGCCATTGGTGGTGCCCTTATATGTGTTTGGAGGACTGTGAAATGATTACCAGCTCTAATCAGATTAATCAATTTTCTAATTAATGTATCATTTGCAACTATGTCTGAAATATGCCAGTTTTTACAGAAAGATCAATGTCTGTATTAACAGCTCCAAATGAACTGAAAAATGGAATGAAGCGAAAAGATACCACACATGTCTGAAAATCTATTAGCCTGAACTCGTCTCTGGAATAATTGCAGAACATTTGAAACACACTAATTGTGTTATTATGAACAATTAGGTGTTAGGTGTTCATCATATACGTTAAATTCACATGTTTTTGGTGTATTTTCTGGGATTTCTGAGCATACTTAGAGCAAATTGTACTTCCGCATTGAAAGCTAGGCAGTGCGCTTGAACGCACCATGTGATCAACACCTGGCCCGCATGGAGAGCACAGTGCTAGTTAGGTCCTGCTCTTACATGGAATGATGTGTTCGTCTCTTGTGCTCATTATATGAACCAATAAGTGAGGTTAATCATTTTCAAACATCTACAACTTGTTGAAGATGAAATACTAGCAGTTCTGATTTGTACTAACTGACTCAAACACTGGTGATACTGTTGATAGGTGGGGATCGTTGGAAGAACAGGAGCAGGGAAGTCATCCTTAGCTTTGGGAATTTTTCGTATTCTGGAGGCAGTCAGTGGACGGATTTGTATTGATGAGGTTGATATTGCCCAGATTGGCCTTCATGACCTTCGCTCCAGGATCACCATCATTCCTCAGGTACGTACAACAATGCACAATGCTCCAACCTAGTGGTGTGCGGTAGTGTGTTTACGGCCCTTGCTGTGAAACACAACTCATGTTCACATGTTCCAAAGGCTGTGACTTGTGTCTCTGTGGACGTGACTCCAATACTGGAACACAATATTCTTCTTTTTATACACATTCAAAAAATATAAGTGACATTTGCATGCTGTTGGTCTTAAAGGTTCTGAAGTTGTTCCTGACATTTGACCTCCAGGATCCAGTGCTGTTTTCAGGATCTCTCAGGATGAATCTCGACCCATTTGATGCCTGTTCAGATGAGGAGCTGTGGAGAGCTCTTGAACTTGCTCATCTTAGCAGCTTTGTGTCCACACTACCTGACCAACTTAAGCACCAATGCTGTGAAGGAGGAGAGAATCTCAGGTACAACTTGTTCTGTCACTGCTCCCCACCAGAAGCACATAGACCTGGAACATTTCCATTTTTACACAATGTGACAGTTTCCGTTTTACATTGAGAGTAGTCCTTCATGTGACCCACAATGAGCTTTTCACCTGGTACCTGGCAGGTCCCGGTTACATGTGGTTGAGGGATTCAACTGTTAATTGAAAATGACCTGACCTTACCTTACCATACCACTTCATAGCAGTGGTGACGGACAGTTAAAAGCTCAGCCAAGTATGCTGGAGCAAGTCCATGAATGGCCTTGAACGCAAATAAAAGGACTTTAAAATGTATTCTAGACTGTACCGGGAGCCAATGAAGAGAACGGAGAACTGGAGTGATATGGGAGTATGTTGGAGTATTAGTAAGAAGGCGAGCAGCTGTGTTTTGCACCAACTGGAGCCTGCGGAGGAGGGACTGATTTACTACAGTGTAGAGGTCATTACAATAATCAAGCCTCGAGCTGATGAAAGCATGACTCGCTTGTTCGACATCTGTACGAGACAAAAAGGGCTTCACCTTTGCCAGGAGCCTGAGGTGGAAGAAACTTGCTCTGACCGCAGAACTAATTTGCTTATCAAACTTTAGACTGTTGTCAAAAAACACACCAAGGTTTTTAACGGCAGGAGCAAAAGGAGGGTGGGGGTGTTAAAATTGGGTTCACTGTGTGGTGAATCAGGGGTAAAAACAATGTACTCCGTTTTTCCTTCATTTAAATGAAGGAAATTCTGAGACAGCCATTGTTTGATGTCATGAAGGCAGCTATGGGGGGGTCTAGTGCCTTTTTGTCACTGAGCATTACTGGTAGGTAGAGATGTACATCATCAGCATGATGTATGAAATGAAAATGGATATTGTGTCTGGAGATGATTGGACCCAATTGTAGCATGTATAGTGAAAATAAGGTAGGCCCAAGGATGGAACCCTGGGGCACGCCAGAAGAGAGGGGAGCGGTTGTAGAGAAGTCATGAATCATTACTGAAAAAGTCCTGTTGGTGAGATATGACATGAACCATTTAAGCACAGAGCCACGTAGGCCAGCAGTGTTCAAGGCGGGAGATGAGGACTGAGTGGTCCACAGTATCAAAAGCAGCTTTAAGGTCTAAAAGCACCAGCACAACAGAGTTTTTAGCGTCAAGGGCTGTGAGGATGTCATTGTGTACTTTCAATAACGCAGATTCTGTGCTGTGACGGGTTCTGAAGCCAGATATGACTGGAGTTGTGAGAAGACAAGTTTCTCCATGACCTTGGACAGAAAGGGCAGATGTGAAATTGGACGCAAGTTGGATAGACTTGATGGGTCTAGATTTGTTTTTTTAAGAAGTGGTCTAATACAGCTTGCTTAAGGGCAGTGGGGACAAAACCCAGCCTGAAGCAGCTGTTCATAAATAGAACAAGGCTGGGACCAATGGTATCTAGAACCTCCATCATTATCCTTGCAGGGAGAACGTCTAGAGGGCAGTTGGTGGGGTTTAACTGTCGGACTGATTTTTTAAGAAGAGAAGTGGAGATTGGCTCAAAGTTCTCAAAAGTGTGCTTTACAGGGGAGTCAAGCAGACTAGCAGATGAGACCTTTGGGATGGATTGTCTGACTGTTGCAACCTTGTCCATAACAAATTGTTGAAATGTACTACATGTGCGTTCAGAAACATCATTAAAAACAGCAGTGACAGGGTTAATAACAGAATTAATGCTAAATAACACTCTGGGGCGATGGCTATTGCTAGAAATGATGTTTGATAAATATTTTGTTTTTGCTTCCTTCACGGTTTTATGGTAAGTGTGGACAAGTGTGTGCACTTGTGTACACTTCTTTTCAAGATATACTGTACATCACCAGTCCAAAGTTTGGACACACTTTCTTACGCTACTGAATGAGAAAATGTGTCCAAACTTTTACATGACCAGTCTGCTCTTGGAGGGGACTGAATATGATATGATTTCATGATTGTTAAAGGAAATATTTGGGTACGTGTACAGTCACATTGATTTATTTTCAAATCAGAGCGATGCGGAAAAATATCAGTATGAGATATTTAAAAGGCCGCACAGTGGCCGAGTGGTTAGCATGTTCAAGATTCAAGAGAGTTTTATTGTCATATGCATAGTAAAACAGGCAGTTATACGATGCAGTGAAAATCTTATTCTGTTCATTCTACCAAGAAAAGAAAGAAAACACAAGAAAGAATAACAACATAGAAAACATAAATACCAATAAATTAAGCAGCAACAACAGAAGAGACATAAATACAAATAAATAATACAAATAAATAAATAAATCAATAAAAAGTGCTATGATTGTGTGCGTGTGTTGCGTGCGGCATGTGTGAGTGCTTCGTTGAGAAGTCTGATGGCCTGTGGGTAAAAGCTGTTCGCCAGCCTTGTGGTCCTGGCCTTCAAACTCCTGTAGCGTCTGCCTGACGGTAGGAGTGTGAATAATGAGTGTTGTGGATGTGTGCTGTCCTTGATGAGGTTGTGTGTTCTGCGTAGGACTCTAGTTTTATAAATGTCTTGCAGTGAGGGGAGGGCTGCCCCAACAATGTTCTGTGAGGTCTTGATCACCCGCTGGAGTGCCTTCCTATCACGTGTTGTACAGTTACCGTACCAAACAGTGATGGAGGCGGTAAGGACACTTTCCATAGTGCATCTGTAGAAGCAACTCAGGATTGTGGTGGACATGCCAAATTTCCTCAGTCTTCTCAGGAAGTACAGTCTCCTTTGGGACTTCTTCATAATTTGTTGTGAGACCAGGTGAGGTCCTCGCTGATGTGTGTGCCAAGGAACTTGAAGGTTTTCACCCTCTCCACCTCAGTCTCATCAATAAACAGGGGTCTATGCGGCTCCTTTTCCCTTGTTCTTGGGTCGATGATCATCTCTTTAGTCTTATCTGTATTGAGAAGGAGATTGTTATCACGACACCAAGCTATGAGGTCCGCCACCTCTCTTCTGTATGATGTTTCAACACCACCAGTGATCAGGCCGATGACTGTAGTGTCATCCGCAAATTTAATGATGCTGGTGTTGTTCTGGGAGGCCACGCAATCGTAGTTGAAGAGCGTGTAGAGGAGCGGACTCAGCACACACCCCTGGGGGGTCCCAGTGCTCACAATTCTTGAGCTGGATGTACGATTGTGACTGTGCGACTGTGTGTTGGCAACACTGTCAGGAGATGGGGAAGATCTGGGTTGGATTCTCCCTTGGGCATTTCTGTGTGGAGTTTGCATTCTCCCCGTGTGTGTGTGGGTTTTCTCCGGGTACTCCGGTTTCCTCCCACATTCCAAAAACATGCATGTTAGCTTCATTGGAGACTCTAAATTGTCCATAGGTATGAATGTGAGTGTGTTTGTCTATATGTGGCCTGTGATTGGCTGGCCACCAGTCCAGGGTGTACCCCGGCTCTCACCCAAAGTCAGCTGGGATAGGCTCCAGCATACGCCGCGACCATAATGAGGATTAAGTGGCATAGAAAATGGATGGATCTGATCATTCAAATGTAATGAAAAAGTTATTTCCTTTACACCAGTGGTCCCCGACCATTGGGCCACGGCCCGCTTCGGCCCCACCCACAGAGCAGTACCAGGCCGCAGGAAACTTTCAGGCACAATAATTTAAAAAAAAGCACTTTAGGAAAATACATTTGAAAATAACTACATCAAATGTTGTGTAAATGCATATCCATTTTGGAAATATGTGCCATTATTTTATTCAAAAAGCTTATTGAGTGCTTTCAGAAAAACAAAACCCAGGATCATATTCATTTCATGCTTTTAATTTGATGTTGTTCCTGTCTTAGTTTTACACAACACATAATAAATAAGATCAATTTCGCTATAATGCAATATTATTGGACGATCATTTGCAGTAAATGAAGTTTAGGTACTTGTTTGTGTGCAGTCTTGGTCAACGGCAGCTGCTGTGCTTAGCGAGAGCCCTGCTGAGAAAAACCAAAATCCTTGTTCTGGATGAAGCCACGGCAGCTGTGGATTTGGAGATGGACCAGCTGATCCAATCCACCATACGGACTCACTTCAGCAATTGTACAGTCCTCACCATTGCTCACCGCCTGAATACGATCATGGACTACACAAGGTAGAATTTCAATACCTGGACATTTTCTTTTTTTTTTGTTTTTGTTGTTGTTAGAATAAGATATTTTAGGTGCCTTCCTTTCAGACATCTCCTGAAAATGAAATGGTAATTGAATCATTGTGAACTCTTACATGTTTTTTTTTAATATATCAAATATTCCATTGTCATATTTTTATGCATTTCAGTGTGGCGCAATTGTAATGTCACATCATACAAGACAAAGTTAGTCACTGACACGTATCATCATTCAGGTTGCTTCTGTCTTCTCAGGATCATTGTCATGGACCACGGCTCCATCGTGGAGATGGACTCCCCCTCACAGCTCCTCCAACAGCAAGGCCACTTCTATCAAATGTGCCATCAGGCTGGATTAGCTTGATGCACAAGCAAGCACCTGTCTGCGCCTGCATTCTATATCAGTATACAATTCACTGATGCTGTATATGTGAACACATCTGTAAAAGATTCCAGACAGGTTATATGCATTGATTTTTCAATTGCCTGGAGTCAATGTCAACTGTCATTCTAACCATTTGAATTAAAGTTAAGATTCAAGATTCAAGAGTTTTATTGTCATATGCACAGTAAAACAGGTAGTTATACTACGCAATGAAATTCTTATTCTGTTCATTCTACCTAAAAAAAAAGAAAGAAAACACAAGAAAATGAATAAGAGCAAAAGAAAAATTAATACCAATAAATTAAGCAACAAGAACAGAAGAGACATGAATACCAATAAATAAATAAATAAAGTGCTATGAGTGTGTGTGTGTGTTGCGTGCGGCGTGTGCGAGTGCTTCGTTGAGAAGCCTGATGGCCTGTGGGTAAAAGCTGTTTGCCAGCCTTGTGGTAACACCTTAGCAACTCAAAAATTGTGAAATAGGTTGACAAAATGCAAGTCAAGTCAGTTCTAAAACGAAATAACTGGAACAGTAAGTGGTATTGACAATGCCACACACGACTTTCTATGACTTCCGGAAGTGGGCGGGAATTCGAATAAAAGGTGTATCTCTGGAACCGAGAGAGTGCCTCATATCGTTGGAAAGCTTGTGGCCGAATTATGGCGGGCGGAAACTGGTTCCAAGTCGATAGGACCTACCGTTGGGGTGTTAAATGCTCGTCCAATCAGAATGCAACTTACCGAGGGGCTGGCAAGGATAGACCAAAGCCAGCTGCCAGGGAAGCACAAGGTGTGGTGCTACCAGCACACACTATACCAACGTGTGATTTGGCCCCTTAAGATCTGCTAGGTCCCCATTTCAGAGGTCAGCAAGATGGACAGCCTAACCAACAGATACATCAGGAAGTGGATGGGATTACCTCGCTGCTTCTCAGATGCAGGCCTCTTTGGATGTAACATGCTGGAGCTCCCTTTGAAATCCATCAGTCTCGGGTACAAGCAGGAGAAGGCACGCCTTGTACTTGAGATGAAGGACTCTGCTGACCATCTAATAAGGAGTGCAAAAGTCCCAATCCGCACAGGCCGTAAATGGAAAGCACCTGCCGAGGTAGAGAACGCCATCTCCAGCCTGCAACACAAAGTGGTGATGGGGTCAACCAAGACAGGTCGCACTGGCCTAGGCTGGGCAGCACCACGACAGTTCTGGTCCAAAGCTACCATGAGGCAGAGGAAGACCATGGTGGTGGACGAAGTCACCAGGGTGGAGCAGGAGCACTTCTACATAAAGGCGATATCCCAGGGCAGCCAAGGAGCCTGGACCGTGCAGAGGCACATCAGCTGGGCAGACATTTGGAGGACACCACAGAGCAGACTAAGCTTCCTGATCAGAGCAGCCTCCCATGGCCCCAGAACCTCACTCAGTGGTTCGGGAGTGAGGTAGGCTGTCCGCTGTGCAGTACCACCAAGGCTAGCCTCCAGCACATCCTATCAGGATGCAAGGTGGCGTTGACCCAGGGACGGTTTAGGTGGCGCCATGACCAGGTGCTAGCCAAGTTGGCAGAGCAACTTGAAAGATGCAGGGTGGCTGCAAACCGCACCTGGACAAAGGTAAGGCCGGCGCTAGCTGCTTTCGTCAAGCCAGGCGAAATGGGCAGAGCACCCACGCAGGGAGTTACCATCCTGAGACCAGGCAAAGAGTGGCAAATGCTGGTGGATCTCAGAAGACAACTGGTGTTCCCGAGAGAGATCATAACAACTACTCTCAGATCAGACATTGTCATGTGGTCTGCAGTGGAGAGATCAGTCCACTTGATCGAGCTAACCATCCCCTGGGAAGAGGGCATGACAGCAGCCCACGAGAGGAAACACCTCAAATACTCTGAGCTAGCGGCGGAGTGCCGAGAGGCTGGCTGGAGAGCCAGGGTATACCCTGTGGAAGTCGGAAGCAGGGGCTTTGTTGGCAAGACGGCAGTCCAACTGCTCCGCAGCGCTGGGATGACAGGGACAAGCCTGCGGAAAGCGTTGAAGGAGCTGGGAGAGGAGGCTGAGAAGGCGAGTTACTTGCTGTGGCTTCGGAGGAAGGAAAAAGGATGGGGGCTAACACCCCCTTGAGGGAAGCTGCAGGGAGTGGAGGGGAGACGTCCCCATACGCCACTGCCCCCCCCGCCGGGAGATGTACTGGTATAGGGGGCGAAACATCTGTGAACGGCGGCCTCCAGCTGACGACCCTGCAGCTGCCCGCATTAGCACCGGAGGAGGTGCGACAGGCCGGAAGGTCGAAGCCGGAACCAACAGCTGACCTGTGCAACGAGCATGAGAAGGTAGGTGAACATTTTTCCAAGTGTCACTGGGTAAGACTTTGAAATTGTGGGTTAACTCTAACCCCATTTCCAAGGTAACTTTTTTGCACTTACCTTCAATTTTTGGTGAAATTGGCCTGAGAAAACACAAACATGAGCTGCCTTGCTAGCTAGCAGTGATCCCCTTCAGGCGACCTACGGTAGCTTGTGACAGATATACAACGCAGTACACAAAGCAGTGCACAAAGGAGGAGGGGGAAAAAATGAATCGTTGTACACTTTAAGCTCCCTGAGCCCCGTCAAGTGACCTACGGTGACCTGTGGCAAACATGTATGAAGGCCATATAATTTCCTTCAACATTTCTTCATAGACATGTCTGTGAAGAGTGCTGAAGGGATCCTGATCCCGATGAGGGTCGCAAACATGACATCACTCCCTCCTCGAGGGCCCCACAGACTGGTGACAAACCAGCAGTCTGCTGAGTGACACCAGAAGCTTCAACCTCCAGGAGATGCTGTCTTTTGTGCATGACAGATGAAACGGGGCACTGCAGAAGCTGCGGCATCAGATGACGCTGCCATTTGGAGCTCATATTCAGATGGCTGCAGAGGACCCCACAGGCTGGTGGGAGACCCTCTGGTATTGCTTCCTTTTTTGTAATGGAATACTCAGTATTCTAAGATGAATTCCTGCATTGAAAGATTGTTTTATTTTCAAACGTTATCCCTCAAGAAACATTTTTTTACGTTTCTGTTCATGTTTCCATTAATATTGTTCTGTAAGACTGCATTTTTGATTTACATGATTCTGTATGTACTCTTCTGTACCACTGTTTGCAATTTGCAAAAAAAAAAAACACATTAAAAAATTCCTGCATTGAAGACTTATTTTTATGATGCAGTGTTCTTGAGTTACATTTTTAGTTTTCATTCAAAATGACAAATGAAGTGAGAGAAAAATAATTTTTAATTCGTGTACGTTTTTGGCAAAGTCGTCAATATTTTGTTACGGATTGCAAATGAACCAGTGCAAGCAATTGCTTCCATTATTTTTAACATGCTGCTTTGCCATGAAACATCTTCATTGTTTTGTTTTTCTTTCGTCGTTCCAAAAAGTGGTAAATGGAACACATTGAATACAGGAAGTAAAACCAGCGTTTCCACTCTACGTAGTTGATCGCGGCGGTGCGCCACTACAAAATAAAAGCAGCCACACCTTAAATTTTTTTTTTTTACTTGAAAACAATTTAAGTAATATATTGTATGAATGGATGCATATGCTATACGGATACATATACAGCTTATTATTTACACACCTATTGACCACAGTTAGTTTGAAAACGATTTAAAATATCATAAAAATGTTCACTGGGCTTTATTTTGATAACAAGCACCGGGATCGCCTGTCTGCCTTACTGGCACTTGCGCATGTGACCAGATACGTCTTGAGTTGACTTTCACTTTGTTATCGGGAGAATGAACAGTAGCCCGTAAAATGTGTAGCCAACTGACGACAGGTTGTCAGATGCTAAGCCTATCTATGCCAGCGTGTGTGATCGCTCACGTTTCAATCTCATTACACTTTTTGGCATCTTTGTTTACATGCCCGGCTGGCGGTACTAGCTAGCTCGGAGCTACAAGTGGCCATTACGTTCATGGGATACATCAATCATCCATCATCATCACACTTACTTTTTAAAGTGTCACTTAACAATGTTGCTCTCTTGTTATCATTATAATTCTTATGACTTGTATTCAAAGCACTAGTCTGTGTGGAAGTGGTGCAACAGAAACACGTGGTGTGTACAGCTTCAGACAGTGACGCTATCATAGGGGTCTCTAACAGGTAGCTCACCAGATGATGTGGAGTTCGCCAAACAATGTTTGCTTCACCTCGTAGTACTTTTATAAGTGTTCTATTCAAACACGACACTTGCATTTAATGACAAATGAGCACACTGAGTGGAGATGTGCTTTGGAAATAAAGTGTCGGCAATGCTCTCAGCAACTTTGCCATTACATTAACTAAACTTGAAACACTTCTATGCGAGACCAAGGCTAAAAACCCACAGCATTTCAGTATGTGGAATGAAATTATGGAACAGGTTGAGCAAGGAACTCAATGTACTAAGATGAGCAAATTCAAAAAACAATACAAGCAGCTGTTTGCTAAATACAAGGCAGAGGAGTCTTGAACTTGCTTTATTATGCTTGTCTTTATTTTTATTTATTTATTATTATACTGATTATTATATTTATTGTTCTGTTATGCTTGTTTGTATTTATTATTATACTGATTATTGTATTCATTATGAAAAAATCTTACTAATTATATCATCATATTGTTACATTACCTTATTATTATTCTATGTATTAAAAATGACATATGGAATACAGGAAGTGAATAATATGTCCTGTACAAGATGTGGAACGGATGGGGGGTAGGATTAAATAAGCTTTGCTTCTTCCTACTCCGTTTGGACATGTGAAAATTGCGAAATGAATCTTGTGATGTATTCCATTGTAACTTGCATGCATGTTCAAATAAAATTAAACCAAACCAAACCAACAGTTTTGCAATGTACCGGATTAATGTTCTGCTTGTTGTTTAAAAAAAGTTAAATAAGTTAATACATAAGTCATTAAGAAATTGTCATTTGTCATTTAAAAAAACTGCAGACGCATCAGCTGCAGCCCACCGCCACAGCTTCAAAAAATCCCAGGGAAAACCCTGTGAATAAATATGTTACTGATTGATGTGAAACACAAAGATTGAATGAGATGCGCTTCTTCCCACTCCTTTTCAAACATGTTACACTGTAAACGTGACGTGCACTAATGTAACCTGGTGTGCGTATGAAATACATTGATGTGTATTTAAGCCTTCCATCTTCCCAAACTAGACGATGATGTTGTGATGATGAAGCAGAAACCGATGAGGCAAACCAGTTCAACAAAGAGAACGGTCACATCTATGAAAGCATGGCGCCAACCAGTCTAGCATCTTTGAGACTTTGGGCCTCTTCCCAAACATTGCCTGCATCTGGAAAAAGGTGCAAGGGCCTCACTAAGATCCTATGGGAGGTCTGGTTTGACCCACTCCCAGTGACCATTCCATATGTGTGTATGTGACGTTTTATTACCCTTGATTTACTCTTCTGTCTAAACAGTCCAAACTGATATACTATTGTTTACTATTCAGCTGCTGGTCGAACTCTCTTCACCAGAGCCTCACCTTCCTGGAACACATGTAGAGACATATAAGATGTGGCTTTTTACATATTACTGTATCCGACACTACAGCATCAACCCATATACCAAACTAAACTTCAGCTAATGTTGGTGTCTTCGACTGGAGGAGGAATCAGTACAGTCACACACTGCCAAAATAATAGTAACATTGGGGGTAGAACAATTTAGAAAAGTTGTTTTTGAAATCACCATCTGAGTTATGAATAGTTCCACTTTGAGGAATGTGGAGTCAAAAAACAAAACCTCAATTACTTTATTTTGAAAGCCTCATGGAGGAAGCGTCTCAAGCAGAGACACGCCGGAAGTCCACGTCAGTTCGCTGAGAGGTTCTAGAGTGTGAGCCCCAACCTGACGCTGGTTATAGCACGGCTCCCTCACACACACGTTCGATGGCGGACGAGTGCACGCGCAAGGCAGTATCTCAGATCCCGCTGCTGAAGACGCACGCGGGCCCGCGAGACCGCGCGCTGTGGCCGCAGCGTCTCAAGGAGGAGTACCAGGCTCTGATCCGCTTCGTGGAGCAAAACAAGGCGGCAGACAACGACTGGTTCCGCCTCGAGTCCAACGCAGACGGCACGTGCTGGACCGGTACGTGCTGGTTCATTCACGAGCTGCTACGCTATGAATTCCGCTTGGAGTTCGACATTCCGGTGACGTATCCGGACACGGCGCCGGAAGTGGCGGTGCCTGAACTGGACGGAAAGACGGCCAAGATGTACCGCGGCGGAAAGATCTGCTTGACCGATCACTTTGCGCCGCTGTGGGCCCGCAACGCCCCGCGTTTCGGCCTGGCCCACCTGATGGCTCTCGGACTCGGACCGTGGCTGGCAGTTGAGATCCCTGACCTGATCAGCAAGGGCCACGTGATCCACAAGGAGCAACAGCGCAAGGTGGATTGACGTCACCGATGGCGCGTGAACCCTTTTCACAGTAGTAGACTCGGGTTCCAGAAATTGAGTTTTTTGGAGACATGAATCAACTGCTGATATTTGAACCTTAGTACAATAAATGTCCAAATACCCAAAGTGGAAGTGATTTTGATTAAAATGGAATAACAATGTGGTCCATCTTGGACTCTTTTCGCTTGTTGATCATTGGTATCGTTCATGAGGATGCTACCGTACCGGAAAGCCACAAAGACAACCATTTGTTGGAGAGCACCTGTTCAATTCCACATTTTATTAAAAAAAGCCAATGAGATGAAATCACTCAGACAACCAGAGTTTAAAAGTTCTGTCATAGGAGCATGTGGCAATCAGTTTCCCGTCAGGTGACACGTCCACGCCCATCACCTACAAATCACATGACAAACAGGCTGTGCTATTCTATTGTCCATCAATGGGACAAAACAAAGGAAAAACAATCATTTTACCTTTCCCTCATGTCCTGCCAGTGTCTTCAGTGGCATCCAACCAGGATGACTCCAAACCTTCGCCATGTTGTCATATGCGCATGTCAACAGGAAGTGGCCATCTGTGGCTGTAGGGGTGTACACACACACACACACACACACACATCAATGCTAACAGCAGAGGTGATCATAGAGCGCTAAAGTCACCGTAGAAACAAGGACCTATTATCAGCTCAATAGCTTCATTCCATGACAATTAGAAAAGTTCTTACGCTGAAATCTGACACCTGACAACAGGTTCTGGTGGGCAGGGACTGTGTAAAGACACTTCCTGTTCCTCAGATCCCAAACCTTACAGGTGTTGTCGCCACTTCCTGTTGCCAGATGGTAACTGAGAAGAACATGGGGTGTCAAAGACATTTCTGTTCTATCCTGTCACTTAACAATAACAGCAAAATGGTTCTCATGTGCTGTCCTGTGATTGGCTGACCCATTAGGTGAGAAGTGCAGGCTGTAGATTTCTTTCAGGTGTCCTTCAAGGAAAACAACACAGCGTCCTGTGCGAAGATCCCAAACTCTTCCAAAGGCATCCAGGCCACTGACAGTCAGGTGGGTTATCCACATAGATAATAACAATGTTTATTATGTACCATGCTGAAACCTTTGGCATGCATGACCACCTTGCTTTACATATGCATACAACAACTGCACTGTCTGTATCTATACATAGCTTTTTTGCATGTTTGTTACACTTAAATGTTTCAGATCAAACAACTGTAAATATTAGTCAATGACAACACAACTCAACACTTTATGCACTTTTAAATTCAACTTTAAGGGAGAAAAAAAAATCTAAAGCTAAAGCAGAAAACGGAAGAAGCAAAACAGCCCCAGACCATCACACTACCACCACCATACTTTACTTGTTGCTATGATGTTCTTTTTCTAAAATGTGGTGTTACTTTTACGCTAGATGTAATGGGACACACACCTTCCAAAAAGATCAACTTTTGTCTGGTCAGACCACAGAGTATTTCCCCAAAGGTCTTGGTGGTCATCAAGATGTTTTCTGGCTAAATTGAGACGAGCCTTAATGTTTTTGTTCAGCAGTGGTTTTGGTCTTGGAACTCTGCCATTCAGGCCGTTTTGGTCCAGTGTCTTTCTTATGGTGGAGTCATGAACACTGGCCTGAACTGAGGCAAGGGAGGCCTGCACTTCTTTGGATGTTGTTGTGGGGTCTTTTGTGACCCCTCGGATGAGTCGTGGCTGCGCTCTTGGGGTCATTTTGATTGGCCGGCCACTCCTGGGAAGGTTCATCACTGTTCCATGTTTTGGCCATTTGTGGATAATGGCTCTCACTGTGGTTGGCTGGAGTCCCAAAGCTTTAGAAATGGCTTTCTAACCTTTTCCACACTGATAGATCTCATTTCATCTCAGTTATGTTTTATCACTTTTTCACACAGGGCCATGTAGCTTTGGATTTTTTCCCCCTTGATAATAAAAAGTTTCATTTAAAAAGTGCACAAAGTGTTCAGTTGTGTTGTCAATGACTAATATTTAATATTTTATGTTTGATGATCCGATATTACAGTGTGTATGGGAGTAATGACGTATAATATAGTGTGTATGGGAGTAATGACGTAGGTATATTAGAGTGTGTATTGAAGTAATGATGCATATTATTACAGTGTGTATGGGAGTAGTAGTAGTAGTAGTTACCCAGTAGCAGCCAGTGATCCATCGGGATGAAAATGGAGGTCATGAACTCCTTTACTGTGACCTTCTTGATGAAGAATCTCCTCCTGAACCTCCAGATCCCAAAGACGCCATGAATGGTCATAGCTACAAGCACACCAGCATGTTGGAAAGACTCCCATCATACATGTGTAGATATTACTAGTCTTGGCACTGATACCATGTAGTTCCCAGGAACCTCCCAGATGGATGCCAGCACACTCGAGACACTCGCTCACTGTGGCCCTCGATGTCTGCCACTGGCTCATCGCTATGGCAACAACAAAGAACATGTTACTTGGAAATGATCACAGCTAAAAACAACTACAGTAATTAGTAGGCGAGTCATCCTGACAATTTCCACAATAATCTGTTCTTTTCATGTTTGTATTCCTGACAAAGAGAAGTTGCATTATAGATGCCAGCACACACATACAGTAGTTGCACTGTCATTATTTACATCCATCCGTGCATGCATCCACCCACCCACGCATACATCCATCCATCCATCACCGGCCATGGTAAAAGAGTGGGGAGAGACCAAGTCAGTGGGGACAAGATCTGGGCAGATGATCTGCCCCCCCCCCCCCCCCCCCCCTATCCCAGCCATCCTCTACCCCCCTCTCCATAACTGAAGATCAAGGCAAGGAAGGCCCCGGGACCGGACGGCATCAGCCCTAGAATCCTCAAGGACTGTGCTGACCAGCTCTGTGGAGTGTTCAGGCACTTGTTCAACCTTAGCCTGAACCTGGAGAAAGTCCCGGCCCTGTGGAAGACCTCCTGTGTGGTCTCGATACCAAAGACACCGCGTCCCAAGGAGCCTAACCACTTCAGGCCTGTTGCCTTGACGTCTCACCTGATGAAGACCATGGAGAGGATTATCCTGCAGCACCTGCAACCCCTGGTGGGCACTCAGCTGGACCCCCTGCAGTTTGCTTACCGGCCTGGGATCGGAGTGGACGACACAGTGATCTACCTGCTGCACAGATCACTGTTACACCTGGAGGACAGCGGGAGCGCTGTGAGGGTCATGTTTTTTGACTTCTCCAGTGCCTTTAACACCATCCAGCCGTCACTACTCAGAGTGAAGATGGAGAGTGTGGGAGTAGACCAACACCTGACTGCATGGGTTATAGACTACCTCACCAACAGACCACAGTATGTGAGGCTCCGTCACTGTGTGTCTGACATGGTACTCTGCAGCACAGGTGCCCCTCAGGGTACGGTGCTCTCCCCTTTCCTCTTCACCCTCTACACCTCGGACTTCACACACAACTCCACACAGTGTCACATCCAGAAGTTCTCCGACGACACAGCCTTTGTGGGTTGTGTTTCAGAGGGGAATGATCTGGAATACAGGACGTCATCAGGGACTTTGTCAGCTGGAGTGAGCTTAACCAGCTACAACTCAACACCAGCAAGACAAAGGAGATGATCATTAACTTCCAGAGGAAAACATCCCATTTCACACCGGTGAACATCCAGGGAGCGGACATAGAGTTGGTAGACAGTTACAAATTCCTGGGTGTTCACCTTAACAACAAACTGGACTGGTCCGTCAACACCCACGCCCTCTACAAGAAGGGCCAGAGTCGCCTCCACCTGCTGAGGAGACTGAGGTCCTTTGGTGTGTGCAGGACTCTTTTACGGACCTTTTATGACTCTGTGGTGGCCTCAGCCATCTTCTATGCTGTGGGCTGCTGGAGAGGGGGCAGAACGGACAGGGACAGGAGCAGGATCAATAGACTGATCAGGAGAGCGAGCTCTGTCCTGGACGGTCCGCTGGACTCCGTGGAGGAAGTGGGGGAGAGAAGGATGTTGGCTAAGCTGACATCCATCATGGACAACACCTCTCACCCGCTACATGACACTGTTGTTTCCCTTAGCAGCTCCTTCAGCAGCAGACTGTTACACCCACGGTGTAAGAAGGAGAGGTTCCGCAGGTCCTTCATACCGACCGCTGTCAGGCTCTACAACACCTGCACCACCTGAACCATGTTGTAGTCACTATGTATTCTTTGCTTGCGTATCTTGCTTGCTGCTGTAACAAGTGAATTTCCCTGCTGTGGGATAAATAAAGTACAATACAATACAATCCATGCATCCATCCATGCATGCATGCATCCATCCATGTATGCATGCATCCATCCATGGCCAGGACTTGTGCTGCTTTCAGTTGTTGCTGTGTTGTTGTTGTTGGATGGGTTGTGTTGTTTGTTGAGAAAACATTTTCAAAGTGCTCTCCCAATCAGCTGTGATTTTAACCTGTCCAGGTTCCAAAGCTTCACTGATCCATCTGCAGCACATGAGGCCAAACTGACATCTGATTGGTCAAGAGACATGCCGGCCTGCGGACGGAAGACCACTGCTCCCACGTTGGTGTTGTGACCTTCAGGCAATCAGAGACAGAAAGGGATGGAGTCTTTTTTCATATGATGACATATTGACAACATGTCAGGCTCCGCCCACCTCTTAGTGTGCGAATCAGGGTGCAGTCAGGGACAGACCACAGTTTACACAAACCACTCCTATGGGCAACAGGTGATGTTAGCATAGCACTAGGTCACTGCGTGTGTGTGTGTGTGTGTGTGTGTGTGTGTGCGCGCGCACGCGCACACATTACCAGGAGGCGGTGGCCAGCATTTTGGAGTCGGGACTGAAGTGGCAGAAGCTGATTGGCCTATCGTCACCGATTTGACTGCAGAAGTTGTTCAAGTTCTGAAGAAGAAAATGAGTGAGATGTTTTGAAAATGGGCCCGAAAGAGTTGATTGTAATCATCATGAAAAGGATTGTGCAGCTTTAACAAAGCTAGCATTAAAGTCTGTCTCACTCTCAGACTCTTGTGTAACTCCTGTTGCCGGATGGTCCTGGCTGCCTCGCACATATCCTTCTGGGCCCGGGCCGCCTCCAGACGCCTCATCGCCCTGACAGGCAGCACACAGACACTTCCTGTTTGACTAAAATCAAAGCGTGGCCATGACAAACACAAGCTAGCTCAAAGGAAGGCCACATGAGCAGAACCTCATCATACTGTTACAGAAGGAAGTCGAAGATGGCCGCCACGTGACTTCTCCCACTTCCTTCCAGCTGTCACACATTTCTCAAATGTCTCAACTCAAATGTTGCTTTACTCACACACTGCTCAAGTCGTTGGCCAATTACCTGGGCAGAGAGTAACGGGCCAACCAAAGACGTGCATCTTTGAGGGAGACCGGGCCTTCATGGTACCAAGTCTGCTGACACTGTGATTGGTCAGGAAAAAACAACACATCACAACGCCTCAACACACTCCTGCGTGTGTGTGTGTGTGTGTGTGTGTGTGTGCTTCTGTCAAGCCAACCTCTTCCTGCGATCTCTTGGCTCGGTCTTCATCTCTCCTGGACTTCTTCAGAGCGTCTGGACCAACCACAGACAAAACACCACGCAGCCTGAAAAGTGGCCAATATGGCTGTCAAAGAGTGGAAGGTGGAAATACTATCAAGTTGGCATTTGCATATCCACTTCCTTGACTGACTGTTGGCAACATTGTGTGTGGAATACGCCGTTTACCTCTAATGAGGTGCAACGTTTTGTGGGAGATTGGTATGTGTTTTGGATGCAGCAAAATGAAACGTACGTTCCTGCGTTTTGTATTATTTATTTAATTGTCTATTTCACCAACTTTTTCATGTCACAAAATTACGGTGCTCAAACAGGCTGAAATCTGATCTGATTTGTTGTTTGTTTAATGTTTGCAGTATATTTTCACATGCCTATGCTTCCAACTACTGTAGTCTGTGCGTGGCGACCCTCTCAGAAACTGCCAGTATGCCAGTGAATGCTCTCATTGGCTGGTAGACCTTTCAGGAGAATCACCCATTTACGTTTGCTTGCTTGTTACTCCTCACCACACTCACTTGCAGCACTCACTAACTAGCGCCCCGCCTCTCCCTACTGGGACAAAGAGGCTGAATAACTGACAAGAGGGTTCACTCACTCCCTTCGTTCCGCTATAGAACCAACACGGCCAGGTGCTGAGACAGATGCAAAGTGAACCCTCTTGTCCTGAAAATAGATATGCACATGTCAATATATTGAGATCGGCAAAATGATCCAGTTCCCTTTTATTTATTGAATGGTTAATTGATTTATCAATTATCGTGACCGGTCTAGTTGTGTTGTGTTCAGGGTAAGACTGGGCGATTACATGATTGCGACTGCCGTAAATTTCAGGAGGATTACAGTGATCAGCTGTTTGCACATTTATGCAATTATAGCTGGTGGAAATGTCTGTGACAACAACTGCCAATCAAAGTTGACCTTTTCCGACACCACTTCTGTTTGTATGTTGCAGGAGAAGTAAAAGGAATGACCAACGTGGAATAAACACCGAGTGGAGGGCAGCAAAATACAGTTGATGCTGAGAAGAAATGTTTCCTATTCTTGCTTGTGTGGCGGTGGTTTGGATATCTCCCAAGTGATGTGGAGAAAGTCAAGCATGTTGGGGCAACAATCAATAGTCTCATTATTATTTACTTGCCACAGGCGCTCGGCAGTGGCTCAGGAGGTTTGTCCCTGGGCAAACCACACTTCACCACACTGGTGTATGAATGTTTGGCAGTCCTCGGAGAGGCCATATCACTGATCTGTACTAATAAGTCTGGATAGCTCATACGTCGCACGCGCCCATGCAAGCCGCTGAAGCCACAGAGAGGCCATCTTAGCACTCACATCTCGTACGTAGCAGACTACATTGGCACAGCGTACATAGTGTACAAAGCAGATGAAGAGGCTAACAGAACATCTATATTTGACATTAAAAAGCGGGGAGATTCTCCCATTCCTTCAAGTAACGCAACCTTGGTCCCTTAAAAACCATTTGATACGTTATTCTCTATCTTTTGGCTATATTAAATGTACTTTTTCCCCTTCCAATTCTCATTGCCTTTGGGACAAAATTCTACTGTGCACCCTGGCTCAGCACTCCCCTATAGCAATGATAGTTTTACTCCTCTAGAAAGAGATTTTCATTTGAACTGCATATCCCATCCCTTTTTTCCACTAAAATCCATGGTCATGATCCTTTACTTTTTATTCTTACTTTCATACAATTCACTATGCTCTCGTCTGTACAAAATATGAATCATAAAAGAGAGTGACTTTGGACAAGTTTTAAAATTATTTAACATGTTGCAGATTTTTTTGTTTGTGTTATGAAATAGAAATAACCTCTTTTCTGATATAGAAATATAGCTGAACAAAAACCACAGGAATAATATGTAATATAATATGTAATAATATATAAACATTGTCTCCATATGGGGGTTCATTTGAAATTCAGGTAAACACCCCCCCCCCCCCAGAAAAAAACATATTTTTTTTATATTTGCAAGCAGCCGCAAATGATTTAGTAGTCTAGTGGTGGTTGTTTGTTCCCATATCCCCCACGGCCCCCCATGTAAAGTTGTAAAGCAAAGTTAGTCTGAAGACTAACCTTGCATTTAGTGTGAGTGGCTAACAAACTAACAACACACAAATTCTCACATAAGTCAATGTCCGAGAAGTGTTTCTTGGGAGTGGTAATATGGCAGCCACGTGGCTTCACAAGTTATTGACCAATGGTCTATCCACATTTATTAGCCATATGTGCGAATTGGCAGCCATGTTTCCGTCAGAGTGAAGCGCTTTCAGTGCCTTGAAAAGCACTAAAATTTAATCCAGTATTACAAGTATTATGTTAATCCAATTTTGAAATCATCGCTAGTTTCTTTCGTTTTTAGTACAGATGCTTAAAAATTGTGAGTTTAACAACAATATAAAAAGTTGTGATAATAATCAATCCAAGGTGTGATCAAATATATATTGTGAAGCTTTTTTTGGCCATATCACCCTGCCCTAGTTCAGGGTGACAGAGTGGTTCATGAGGAAATGGTGTCACAAACCTCTCCCGTCGGTCGGCGGGCCCCTCTCCAAACAAGGTGATAGGCTCTCCGAGTGCTCTGAGTCCCGCCTTGACTTCAGTGTCGTCTGTGGAAACCGTGATCTGTCGCGCTCGCCGCCGCCGCTCAAACTCTGCAAGTGCTTCCTGTTGTCGCTCGTTCACATGGTCCTCCAGCTCCAGAGTTTCGTCTGCAAAGCATCACGGGACAGGGAGTCACATCCTGGGCAGGCACATTGCTTTAGGTGCCGAGGCTGTATTCAAACTCACAAGACGAGATGTTGATGTTTCCCGCCTCAATTCCCGCCTTGACGGCATCACTTCCTGTCACAAAGCCGCTCAGAGTCTCTGCATTCAAACGCTCACGCTCTTTTTCTTCCAGGCTTCCGTAGAAAACACGGCCTTTCTTCGGGGCCGGAGCTACTTCCTCATCGTCTGACATCCTGCGGACACCTGGGACAACAGGAAAGACTTCAAAATCAAAGCCCAAAAGAGTCACTGCAAATGTAATAAAAATAATCACAGAAACATCTAAACGTGTTCAATCATATTGATGCAAAGAAATGACAATGACGATAACATTTTGTCACAGTTTTATGCAGAATACTTTTGTAAAGCTACTCATTTCTTTTCTTTTTAATTTTTTTTTCTCATTGTCCTCAAAAATGATGATGGTAAACATAGCAACATCACTGATATCATCTCTCACGCACAGAAGCTGATCCAAAGCTTGAAAACATAACAAGATAGAAAAAAGTTGAAAAACTCTAAAAGGAAAAATGCTAGCGGTCTGTTAGCGGCTAGTATTAGCAACAGCAGAAAGAACGGTACGAAGCGTAACACAAGTAACACAAGACAATTGAAACACTTCAATTTGATCTGATATATAACTAACTAATGCCCAATAATCATTACAATCAGCTCTTAATTGTCTTATAACTCACACTTGAAGGAAAGCAATTGGCGCCGCGCATGTGGTGGTTGAGTTTCTTATCACGTGACCCGGATATATGTAGGACGTCCTTTTCCGGGTTGAAGGTTACTCTTCCTGCAGAAGCAGCGGAAGCTCCAAAACCATCATCCGTGAAAGCCACGGAATTCCATGAAGACGCAGTTGAACCTGAACACAATTGTCAGGTAACTTTCCATCAAGTCTGTTGGCATCGAAGTACGAAGTGGTGAAATAAACAAGGTCGCCATTTTTACGGTTAGCCGCTTAGCTTTAGCTTATGTTGAACGTACATCATGTCAGATCAACCTTTTAAGAGAAGTAGCAAACTGAAGTAAATCGTTCCCGCTGGCCAAAGTGATTCAAAGCTATCGCTTGAGTTCTAATGTCAATGTACGTTGTTCAAATGTTTGTCAAAGACAAGATGTTGAGGAGAAAACCGACTCGTTTGGAGCTGAAGATGGATGACACTGACGAGTTTGAGAGCATCAAGAAAGAGCTTGAGGTAACAATTATTCATATTTATTATTTTCACACTGACTGTGGACCCCCGAAAGATGTATTCTTGTGTCTCTAAAATATACTTTTCGTCTTATACGAAACAAATAGAAATACAAGGTATCAGAAAATACGCGCCACCATTCTTTGCGTCCAAATCTTATTTTCAGGCCCGGAAGCGTCAGCGTGAAGAAGCGGAATCAGGAGGTGGAGTGGGCGGGGCTTCTGTCGTGGGTGTGGACGTCAGTGGGGCGGAAGCTTCGTCGTCTTCAGCTGCATCGAGGGCGGAGCTTATCAACGAACGTATCGGCTACAAGCCACACCCCAAACCAGCCACCCTGCCCACGCTGTTTGGAAGTTTACAGTTTTAATTAATGACACGTTCATGTTGTTTAAGTGTATGATACGTAAATATTACAATCTGACAGTGCTATTGTCGCAATGTCCCCAAGGGGATTACTAAAGTAAGTTATTTATGGCTGCAGTGTGGTGTTCAAGAGTACGTCGGTGTGGTGACTGAGGCTGCTGGGAGTTGTTCAACACTTTTCATTTTATTTTCATTATAAATGTATCAATATGGTCTTATAAAAGGCTTAGTCACATGGAACTAACATGAAAAAAAGCATTTGACAATATACAGATCAGTAGGTGGTCTGGTGCTCTGATGTCAGTATCAAGGTCCACCCTCTCCATCACTCACATCTACAACACAACAGGAGAGTGCTGACCGTATTGTCAAGAAAAGGTCACCCTGGAACATTTTTTTTCCAACAAATAAATAATCCCCTGCTCATTCTGGATGTGGTCTGCTGAATTCAGGAATCAATAAAAACAATATAAATACAACTTTAAAAAGCCCTGATACAATACACATTCCTTATATCATTTCCGTAACATTAGAAAAACGAGTCATTTGATTGACAGGTCGAGGTCCCATCCTCTTTGCATGTTAGCCGTCACTACGTGTTTGTTTTTTCATTGGGATGTTGTACATCACCACTCATCTCCCATCTAGTAAAATGCTGCATGTAGTGCGTTAGCACGCGTTGGCATACTGAGCCGCTCACTTCCTGTTTGACCAACAAACTTGCTGTTCACTGCCTGATGTGGTGTTTCCAGACGCTGAGCCGGGTGGCAACGTCCATGCTGACATACGCATGCCATCTCAAGGTATGGCACGTTCACATGAGTGTTTTTACCCGCCAGCACCTTGACCACGCCTACGTCAATCACACAAACCTAAAATCCACGCTGAAAACAAGGCTGCACTTCCTGTCCAGGACAACCTCACTTCTTCTTGATGGCGGCAAGGTCTCGCTGCAGTTCAGAGAACTTTGGTCGTTCTTCCGGGTTGTACTGCCAGCAGCGCTGCATGACTTTGTACACGTCATCAGGACAACGCTGAGGACACGCCATCCGGTAACCTAGCAACCAAAGCAGTTAATGTTGGCGCAGCAACAACTGTTGATGATGTGCGGCCTCGGCGTGCTCACCCTTCTCCACTTGCTCTCGAGCCTGCTGGTTGGTCATCCCAGGGTAAGGACAAACCCCCAGACTGAAGGTTTCCCACAGGAGGATGCCATAACTCCACACGTCACTCTCTGAACTGTAACGACCTGCATGCGCACATGGTGGGACAAAGTCATGCTCATGTCACAAAGGTGAAATGCACCTAACGTCAAAACTAAGACATTACCGTAATTAAGAGCTTCTGGTGCCGTCCATTTAATGGGAATCTGTTTGAGTCCAGACGAGGAATAAACACCGTCATCTTCCTGACGACTCATCCCAAAATCACTGATCTTCAACACGCTGCCCTCGCCAACCAGACAGTTCCTGGCCGCCAGGTCCCTGACACACGCAGACAGGTGAGGGTCTCACCTGCTATTTTTGGAACATGATGTCATGACACAGCACATTCCACAAGTTACCTGTGGATGCAATTCTTACTCTCCAGGTACGCCATGCCCGCAGCAGCGTCCACGGAGAAACGTACAAGCTGCTTGGTCTTCAGCTCGTCCTTCTTCTTCCTCAGGAATGACAGGAAGTCTCCACCTGATGGACATAGTGAAGGCTCAGAAAGACGCACGGCACACGAAGGCCGAGAGGGCGCCACCTACCAGGAACCAGCTCCATGACGATGTAGATGGGCTGCCTCTGAGTGCAGACGCCAATCAGCTTGACGATGTTGGAGTGGTCGTACTGTTTGAGGATCCTGAACACAGCACACACGTAACATGCTCATCAAGCTCTTTTTTTCAAGGAGCAAACCCAAGAAAGATGGCGGCACTCCCCTGGCCTCAGACAGGAAGCGGATCTTGAGTTCTGGAGGTAAATCTTCTTTGCAGGTTTTAACAGCCACTGGTGTTTTGTCACGCAGCAACGTCCCTTTGAACACCTCACCAAAGTTACCCTGTCGAGCGGACAGAGCAGAAGATGATGGGACACACGGGAGACGAGAAGACCGATGACAGGAAGTGACGTCACCTTTCCAAGCAGCTCGCCGAGCATCACATCTTCGTGGTTGAGAATCCACTTTTTATCCTGCACAGACAACATGAACACAGCCATCTTAAGATCCGTCATGGACTGTGCTGTGAGGATGTGCGTGTGGTTGCCTTGACGACGGGGTTGAGGAGCACCACTCCAGACTTTTTGGTGATGAGCTGCTTGGTGGAGAAGTGGTGCTCGATAAGCTGAGGGATGGTGGCGAAGCCCGTCCCCTCAAAGCGGTACTGACTCTACCAGACAGAGAGAGAGAAAGCGACCAGTCAAGCGACCACAGAAAATGCTGCTCAGAGGAGGTGTGGCCTATTCCACCTACATCAGCAAACTGGATGATAAAGTGTCGCCGCTGCTCGTCAGAGAACACCGACAGGACGTACTCGCCGGGTTTGCCATGGCTCTCTCTCACCAGAAAGTCCCCCTGCTGCCGAAGTAGCTCTTGGGCCTCAGTGCGAGGAATGGCGCCATGGTACCACTCCTGCTCCGCTAGGGGGCGCTCCGATGACGGGATCACATCAAAGAAGTGCTGTCACACACACAAGAGACGGCATGTCACACGCCTCACCAGCCGTGGCACCGTGATGGGAAAGCAGCTCACTGAGGAGGACGAGCCCAACATGGCTTTTGGCGAGCGAATCATTCCGGCCAGGGAGTGACGCAGCGTGTCGAAACGTGAACTCTTCTCCTTATTTTTATCCTGAAAAACATGCCCAAAACAATGGACTTTATTTTGAAAAACTCACTGGGGTCAGAGATGAACACAAAAAGTTTACAGTGGAGCCAACAGAGCGAGTGTCGTCCTCGTAGGGAAGAGTGAGAGGCGGCGGTGGTAGGGGTGGGGAGGCGGCGGCTATCTTGGTGTCCAACAGGGCCTTCTGCGACAAGAGGCGGGCTTCTGAGCTGCGCAGTGATTGGACAGTTTGACGGAGCTCAAGGAGAGACAGTTTCTGACTGAGGAGGAGGACGCAGCTAAAGACAAGCGACAGAGATGCAGACAGTCAACACAGACAAACAAACAGAGAGACACGACACACAGACACCGACTCGCTCTTCCTGTCTGTGTTCTCTTGACTCGTTTGGATCTTTGAGTCCAGGTCGTCCACCAGAGCCTCTTTGGTCCTCAGGTTCTGCTGAGTCAGCGCGAGCTCCTCCGTCGCAGAGGACAACCTGAAGATAGGTTCAGGTGTGAGATGTTCAGGAAGGCATTGAAAGGCGGGAAGAAAATTGGGGGAGTGGCCTCACATGGTCTGCAGACTGTCAGCCGTCAGCGTGTTCCAGAGGATCTCATTGGCCGGCATATTGTCAGTCTCATCCAACAGAGACGTGTCAAACTCCACACTGGCCTCTGGGATCTCTGGAGACCTGTGTCACACATGTGCGCGCGCGCGCGCGCACACACACACACACACACACACACATTGAGCACCACAAGACAGCAGGAAGAAGAGGATGTACCCGCTGTCACCATGGCAACCTGTAGGCATCGATGAAGTGCTGGTACTCTACCAGCGGGTCAATCTGTTGAACGGCTGCTGAAATCTCTTGGTGAACTTTAACAACTTCCTCTGTCAGCAGACTGCTGATCTCACAGTACTCCTCCAGAATGTTCTTCCTGCACACACGCACACACAGTGATGCTGCGCTGCTCATCATTGTCTCGTACAGCCAGTGTTGCGAGGTCACCCACAAAGCGAGGGTCATGTCCTCCTGCATCGTCTGCAGGGCGTCCAGCAGAGCGGGCGCTGCACGCCGTCTGTGCTCTTCTTGTTGCGTCTGAGCTCCGCACACCGCCACCACGTACTGATTGTGCAAGTTGTGTAACTTGGCTGTGGCTTTGTTGTAACGCTCGTGAGCACGCTCTGTCTCTCGTCCTGCAATTGGTCAGTAAAGTTGCTGACAGACTACTTCCTGGTCGTGACGTATACAAATTAAGAGCGCAAGTCAAACCTTTACTGAGAGCTTCTCGATACTTCTCTTTGGCATTGTTTGCGTCACGGCTCAGCTGACGATAAGTCGACTTCAGCTTGTCCAGGTCGCTCCTGGTAACCTAGCAACAACAACCAGCACTTCATTTTCTTACCTTCTTCTAACACACACACTTGTTCACGTCAGCAGTTATCTCCCAGCAGACCTTGTGGTTGTGGCTCTCCAGCAGCTGATGAAGACTCTGGTAGCTCTTCTTCACATGCTGCTTGTCTCGGATCAGTGTGGCCAGGCGGTGCAGAGGACCCGAGTTGAGGTCGTCCGCGTGACTCCTCATGACGCGACCCAGCACCTCCGTCTGACGTACCACCTGTGACCAAGTCTAACACGCACGCTCACGTTGTCAGTGCCGCAGCAGACAGGAAATGAAGGTGGTGTGATGCTGATCACCTTGCTGACGGTGCTGACGTAGTCTGCCGCTTCATGTTTCTCCATCTGCTGGGTCATGCTGAGCAGCAGGGCGGCGTACTCTTTGTCGCTCTTCACACGCAGAGTCATAAAACGTTTGACGGCCTCCAGCAGCTGGAAGACCACATCCTGGTCACATCGATACCGAAACACCAACACTTCCCACACCACATCTTCATGCTTTCAAACATCATTAACAGGAAGGCAGTGCAAAGTAACCAATGTTGGTGGGAACTACTTTTTCTTCCACCTGAGTAAAGTGTGTCATGCGTAAGCGCAGCGGCACACTGCTGAGTCAGTCAGGCTCACCCTGTCGAAAAGCCTGGCCGATCATGAACGGAGCCTTTGGGAACAAAATCAGTTGGGAATAAAGTTGTCAATCTTATTGTACTTGTTAATAAAGAGTCACTTATTTGACTTTGGTTCTTTTTTTATTGTTTAAAAGACCATTTGCATGTATTTTCTATGTCCCATGTTGTATGTTAGCCTGCACTTCAGGGTTTCAAATAAATCTGATGTTTTAATTATTTGTTAACATTTCAAATACACTACTTTTTAACATTTACCAGACACATAGTATCAGTAACACTGATACCAGCCTAAATTTGACTCTGTATCAGATCGGAAACTAAATCAGTGGTATCACACATCACCACTGGTGACCTCATCTGCAGGCCACACCCACACAAGA
This sequence comes from Dunckerocampus dactyliophorus, assembly GCF_027744805.1. Lineage (NCBI taxonomy): Eukaryota > Metazoa > Chordata > Actinopteri > Syngnathiformes > Syngnathidae > Dunckerocampus > Dunckerocampus dactyliophorus. The sequence continues at coordinate 24,209,208 of NC_072835.1, read as the reverse complement.
TGCTAACAGCTTTGCCAAAACCGTGATGGAGAAGTAGGATCCAATCAATTTGATCAAAAACATTGATCACCACCTTGACTTACGGCTTTCAGAGGTTGGTGGATATGTACGATCTCCCATAAAACGGAAATTTAGTCAGTAAACACGAGACTCGCTCCAAAAGTAATTACAGCACAGTGCACAACTGAAGGGAAAAGCCACTATGTGCTGCTAGTAGGAGTAGTAGTGCTACTGTCAACACTGGCCTTTGGTGACATGAATTAGGAATGATGGTATCTTAACGTGTGTATTGGTAGGATGATGAGAAGGTGGGCCGTCAACAACAGGCAACTCTGCATGCACAAGATGCATGTCGCATTCACACAGGCTGGGGTATCACAAAACTCACTGATCCTCTGACGGCGACAGTAATAACTTTACAGTGGAGTGGTCTACAAATTGACATGAAAACGTTACTAGTCCTTTAGTTGTATTTTTTTTATGACTGTTTCCATTTAATTGTTGTATTTATGTTTTATTGCTGTACTTCATGTGTTCTGCGTACAGTGTGAGTGACTTAGGAGTTAGTCTGGGTGTACAATCCAATGTACATCACAGTCTACGAACGGACTCAATATAACCACTGGAGGTTCTACTCAATGACACTGACAGTACAAATGTTCATCCATTTACGATGTCAACAATCCCACGTCAAGTTGAATTCCTTCAAACAGACACTTTGTTAAAGTTGCAGAGGACAAACAAAGAAGGGTACCTTTAATTCCCAGTCCTGCAGCTTCAGTAATCCCTCATGGGAATTTCTAAGATCCCGACCAAAGCCCATCATGTGTCAGAGGTTGAACGGTCAAGAGAGGAAAGCTTGCATGATCCACTGTGGACAGACAAAGACTAAATTATCTGAAAACAAAGAAAAACAAATTAAGTTTACAAATTACATTGAATTATGTTCACAAAACCCGTTTTTCATATTACATTACAATTACAGTTTATTAAAACTTACTGTGTGCTTTAACATGAAATTTCATTTCACACAACTTGAAAAACCTTTCATCACTTTGGATTCAATCCTGTGCAAAGCCATTCAAACTTGCAATAACAAACTGTCACGTCTCCCCTAAGGTACTTCCTAAAGCCACACAAGCAACAATCAAAGTGTGGGAAAAGGTGAGGCTTGCAAAAATTATACACACAGCATAAAGCTTGCATCGAGATAATGTAGACATAGCACAGGACTAGCATAGAGAAGAGCTATCGCAGATATAGCACAGGGCTAGCATAGTGAAGCGCTATGACAAAGATAGCAGAGGACTAGCAGAGCCCATTCTAGTGAAGCTAGTCTGCCAACAACATGAACATCAAAGAAAACAACGGACAAAGTCAAGTGATGCCTAAAAACAAAGTGAAGCACCGACAGCCATGAACTTTGAGACTTTTTGTCGTGTTTATCAGGTGATTTAGCGGTAAACGCCGACGAGGGAGGGGAAGAAGGAGTGGAGGAATTCGAGGATTAAAGAGGATTTTGTCCCTTTTGTGCCCACTAACCCACCGTGAGGGGCGGTTGTTGAGGGTGACACATTCGGTCACCGCTGTCCTCTACTGTCCGCGTCTGCGCTCATCTCGTTTTTAAAACCAAATTTTCTTCCCGGTTTGACAGTTTCTTCCCAGTTTCGTGCCCCGAAGAGCTAACAGCTAAAGCTAACAGGGAGGGGCTTCCGGCGGAAACCGAAAAAGAAGCGAGGACGCCATATAACGTTTTGAATAAATCAGTCCGACAGTTTTATATAGCATTTACTTTTAATGAAGAATAAAACATGATTCTTTGTTGTTGAATGAAAGCAAAGTAAAGTAGTGAACTTCAGCATTCTGTAGTCAGGGTTAAGGTCATATGTTTGTGTGAATGATGTGGTCTGACGTTTCAAAATATACCGCTTCATCAAGTCCTGTGAACTAAGTGAATAAAAGAGTGCAAGATTTAGGCTGCATTCCAATAGCACTTTGGGTTGCCCTCCGGCCGCCATCATAAATGTCGTGAAGTGGACTTGGTAACCATGTTGGTGACATCCATACACAAAGATAGACGCCGCATCGAGCGCTGAGCCGTACGTCAATGTCGCCGCCATATTGGATGTGTCAAGGCTGCGCTGTAAATGAATACAAGTAAATGTACTTACTTTCACAAAGCGCCTTTCTACAAATAAATTAAAGTTAATTCCTCTCGTGTATACATTCACACACGTACTAATATACTTGGGAAATAGCTGGGCACTAAAAACGATGTATTTGATCCTCACATTTATGGTGCCTGTTTCCCAAGTATCTTAGTGCGTTTAAGCATTAGTGCTTAATGTATAAACGAGAGTAATTAACTTCAAATTCTTTATTCGCTTTATGAAAGTAAGTACATTTACTTGGATTCATTTACAGCGCAGCCCTGACACATCCAATATGGCGGCGACTGTGATGTACCGCCGCAGTGGACAAACCCACTAGATGCGGCGTCTATCTATGTCTATGGTGACAGTCAATATCTACCCGGAGGGTTGAGGGAGCAAGTCTTATATTACCCACAATGCATTACAGTGGTGCAAGAAAAATACATCCACAGGGTGGCAGTACAGAACATCAAACACTGTTTGTTTGGAAGAAGATGCATCAAATGAGCAAAGTCATGATTCGACTGGACTACTTTGACAGTGGCAACATGTCACAACAACCAATTTATTAACAAGCTAACAAACAATGATAGCTAGCCATAATGATAGCTCGAGTAAAAATAATTATTTCTCAACAATTACACTAAATCGAAACAAACAAGCCAACTTTGTAAACTAATAAACTAAACTGCCTTCTATTTCTCACCTCCACTCCTCCCACATCCACACGTGGCCTCCGCATGACGTAAGTAATGACGTAATATAAAATGCCTGGGGAACGTCAAGGAGGGCAACTCAAACTACTACTGAAAAGCAGCCTTAATCTTAATCGGAAACCCCAGTTAATCGGGTGATGGGGGCGTGGTCAGTGGGCGTGGCTCCAGGCGGAGGAGGGAGTGTCTCCCGGTTGAACAGGTTAGGGCGGTTGAGCGAGTGAAGAGAAGAGACACCTTTGTTTTCCACTCAGAAGAAAAGAAGAAGTTTGCTCTCAAAGGTAAATCCAACATTACTCTAAGTTGATTTACTACTACATGTCATTACTTTATTAAGTATTATGTACTACTTGTATTATTATTATTATTATTAAGTGTTAATAAGTCAGTTTGATACACTAGCATTTAAACCAGACGTGGGTTTCTTAACAACACATTTTGTATGCGTTCAACTTTGTGGGAACACTTTGGGGAAGACCCTTTTCTGTTCCCCCTCCCTAAAGCCATGCTTGGAGGAGTTTGGTGTGGAAGTAGTGGAGCAAGTGAACCCTCTTCCTGGCTGTTTGGAGGAAAACAGACGCATGCACGTATAATAACGTTCTGATTATCCACTTCATTGTCATTTATTGTCACGTCCGTTCATCTATTTATTTATTTACTATCGTCGCAGGCCTAGTGCCCACCAGACAGTTTTTTCCTGAACGACAAAGCTCGTCACATTGTAATCGAGATCTTATGACACCCCTAATAATGACATCACTAGTAGATCCAACATCTTGGACCACTTCATCTTGTGTCTTGCTTATGCTTTTCTCCTTTTGATGAAATAATGATATTTATATTCATATTTATGATGAACGAGCATGTAGAATCAGATCAAATATGACTGTATTATTCCATTTGTTTGAAATAATGCTGTTAGTAAAGATAAGTGAGTATACAGGAATCCCTGGTTTATGGCGCTTCATTGGTTCCACACAGGACCGTGATAAGTGAATTTTTGCCAAGTAGGATTCCTTATTTATACATGGAATACTTAGGTAGTTAGAGCATAAAATACCTGTTTACAACCATAGAAATACCCTTTTTTTTAACATGATTAGAGCCCTCTAGACATTAAATTAGTCACCTTTAGGCTCAAGTCAAGTCACACGTTATTGTTCTAGCACATTTGAAACAATGTTGGTTGACCAAAGTGCTGCACAAGCCATATAGACAGTAACAATAAAAGCAGTAAAAAGCAATAAATAAATAAATATACTAGGCCGCACGGTGGCCCAGTGGTTAGCATGTTGGCCGCACAGTCAGGAGATCGGGAAGATCTGCGTTCGAATCTCTGTTGGGATTGTTCTCCCCGTGCATGTGGGTTTTCTCCAGGTACTCCGGTTTCCCTCCACATTCCAAAAACATGCATGTTAGGTTAACTGGCGACTCTAAATTATCCACAGTTGTGAATGATTGCTTGTCTATATGTGCCCTGCGATTGGCTGGTGACCAGCCCAGGGTGTACCCCGCCACTCTCGCCCAAAGTCAGCTGGGATAGGCTCCAGCATAACCGCGACCCTAATGAGGAGAAGCAGCATTGAAGATGGATGGATGGATAAATATACTGGGGGATGTACTGGTACAAGTGCGTGGTGCTAGGGAAGCAGAGTGAGTGCTGTGTGGGCAAGAAGTGAGTTTTAGCTTGTTATGCTGGTTATGGGTTACGGTAACAGTAGCCTGTGTTTTAATTATGGATTTTTATTTGGGATTATTGAGTTTGTTGTGAGATGACTGAAAGTTGCAATAAAAGCCTGTTGGTCTGCCCATCAAGTCCGGTGCTTGTGTCAACATTACAGTAACATCACTGCCTCCTAGTGACCGGCGTACAGTACTACATCAATGTCGCTGAATGCATGTTCTGAATGTCTTCTTTTTGGATTTGACTTAATTTAGCCATTTTTATGCTTGGAAATGCTTCATTTAATGTAACATGTTCTTAAATGTGAATATGTTTGGACTAATAATTCAACCACCAAACAGAATACTTCATTCATGAAGATATTTTTGAAAAACTGCAAAATAGGAAGCACAAAGTGTACTAATAAGTAATATGTATTGATCAGAGCAGGTAGCACAAGAAGCGAACATGAAAGTCTTTATGAGTAATAGCATTTTCCTCTCTTTTAGGTTATCTTCTCTGATTGGACCTTTGCTAAGTCCCTCCCCTTGTGACAAGCCGCCATGTCATCTGCCATCAGAGTGTCCCTGGACAACCCCTACGGTCAGGTGACCATCCCTCGAGCTAAACTGCGTACCTCCGGTGACGACAGCATGGTGATAGCCAATTCAGCTGCAGTCAACGGCAATAACGCAAACCCCTACATGGGGTCGGGCGCCGCCCCGCCACCATATTTGGTGAAGGAAGTATCCGGGGGGGAAGAGGAGGGCGGACGCTGCGCTTGCTGCTACCGCTGCAGGCGGAGGAAGTGATGTCATCGCAGCTGATTGGCTCCGGGTTTGTTTCCTTGAAGGAAGAAGTCGACTGAACCGGACCAAGAAAGAACCCGAAAGGTGGCCATTTTGTTTGTGTAACCAACAAACCTCCCGTTTGAGTTCTGGAACACACTGGAAACCACAGACTGATGCTATTATTTTGAAAAAACACTATTTAAACCAGCTGAGTCAACTTTCACCAACAATTAACTTTGTCGTCTCTTTTAGCCTTTCAAAATGTTTGTATTGTCCTCGGAAAATTCTTTTATCCAAGGAAATTCTACTTTTATCCTCAGAAAATTCTACCTTTATCCTCGGAAAATTCTACTTTTATCCTATGAAATTCTACTTTTATCCTCGGAAAATTCTACCTTCATCCTTGGAAAATTCTTTTATCCTAGGAAATTCTACTTTTATCCTCGGAAAATTCTACCTTCATCCTCGGAAAATTCTACTTTTATCCTATGAAATTCTACTTTTATCCTCGGAAAATTCTACCTTCATCCTCGGAAAATTCTACTTTTATCCTATGAAATTCTACTTTTATCCTCGGAAAATTCTACCTTCATCCTCGGAAAATTCTACCTCTATCCTCGGAAAATCTACTTTTATCCTAGAAAAATTATATTTTTATCCTATGAACATGTTTGTTTTGCAAGGTCAAAGGTTTAGTTTGTGTTTTTCTGAATGACTGAAGCTGGAACGTAATGTACGTCGGTGGTGGCGTAACGTGACGTTCCTGAATGAAGGAGGTATTTGTTCTTTCTCTGCGGTGATGTCATCATTGCTGTGGTCATGGCTAAAACTTCGTTAGCATTTGTCATCACCTTTTTTGGTCAATGATTGAAATGATTGCACAATGATTGTTGTGCATTCATAGTGTTTTTATATCTGCTTTCTGAACTTGTATTCTTTTTAATCATTTCTTGTACTGTTTTTATACATTTATTTTATATCCTCTACACTCTTACACTGAGAGAGCAGGTCTGTACAAATAAAGAAACATTTGGGAGGATCAAACAAATGATCAGGACTATCGATGAGTTGATTTTGAATGAGTTTAACTTGTTCTTGGCCACAGAGAGGAAAGAAGAAAGGAGGAAAAGGAAACAAGAACAAGGAAAAGAGCAAGATCCCAAGAGATGTGTCCTTGGTTTTACCTGAGCCCTCCTACCCTGAAGTATTCCTTCAACTGATCCGCAACATCCCCACCATGACACCACCGTGTTGACTGGGTACTGCTTCCTCCTCCTGAGACGGTCGTCCAGAATCTCCTCGAAGCCGTCCGGAAGTCGTTCACCATGGCTTCTCCGAACTCTTCTCATGTCCATGGACCCCGTTTCATTCACCCGTTCCCATCTTCCGGCCAAATGAAAGACAGAACCCCTCGACTGTTATACTTGTTTTGCTCAGACCATTGGGGCCACTCTCTCCAAAGATAACTTTCTCCTGGAGTCCTTGACGAAACCTGTGACGCCAGAAGATAGCCGGCACCTTCGCTGACCCGATAATACTTGCCATTGGCTGGCCACCAGTCCAGAGTGTACCCCGCCTCTCTCCCAAAGTCAGCTGGGATAGGCTCCAGCATACCCGCGACCTTGGTGAGGATAAGTGGCATAGAAAACGGATGGCTGGAACTTCCTAAGTTAGCGTGTGATAGCATGATGTGTGACACCAGTGACGATGGACTGATTATTCAAACGTTCATTGTCATGCTTCATTTCCAACGTCTTGTTCGCATAAGAGTAGAAAAAGAGAAAAATGTGGCAATACAGGATGTCGTCCAATCAGAAGTCATCTGAGTCCTGTTGCTAGGTAACAGCTGTGTAACCTGACGCAGCACTCATCCAGTTACAGGACAGTAAAAGCTCTTTAGAAAACATTGTTGGTCCAAATGTTGCAAAGTGTCCATTGGAAAGTCTTGTTTTCTCTTCAGTTGCAAACATGTGGTTTGTCAAGCATGAAGAGCAAACACACAACATTTATGAGGATGAATTATTGATGAAGGCCAAACAAACACCAAGAGGAGGGCAGAAGAACACGCGCGACCAACAAGAAGACATGGACAACACGATGGAATAAGAACAGCCGAGGAAGAAAGGAGCACCAAATGGAAGCCATTGGTCGGGTATGTTTGTGTGTTAATCAACATTGTTAAGCCCCGCACTCCAGCAGGTATCATTCTGTTGGTTTTCCAGCTAGCTTGACACACTACACGCCAAAATGTCCACACACATAGAAGAGGGGGCATCCTCTGTTGCCATGGAGACGGTGACATCACTCAAGCGCCAGGACCTGGTGTGCATCGTGTGCTTTGGCAGCTATGACCTCGCCACGCGGTTGCCAAGGCGACTGCACTGCGGCCACACCTTCTGCCAGGCGTGTCTGAAGAGGTTGGACACGGTCGTCAACGAGCAGGTGAGCGTGACATGGTCACGTGACATTCACACAGGAAGTGATCGCAACCCACTTCCCCCTCCTCCCCAGGTGTGGATCCCTTGTCCCCAGTGCCGCCAGAGCACCCCGTGTCCACGGGGGGGTGCAGTCGGCCTGGACCTGGACCTGGCCTCCTTCCTGGCTATCAAAACTCAGCAGACAGGCACCTCCCCCTGGAACGGTGAGGCAGCTGCCGGCGATCCCGTCCAGGACAGGAAGGTCTGGGCGGCGAAGGACATGGGCGTGGACGGCTGGTCCCACGGAGGTCTGGCTGAGCCGCGCTTTCATCGCCACGGCAACTGCTGCCCGCCGCTCTCCCATTGGCTCTGCTGCTGCTTCTGCTGCCAGAGGCGGAGTTAAAAATGATGGCTGTGATGAATTCCTCAAATTCCACAAGCACGACCTTTGTCCCCGTCACCCACAGAACATCAACAGGAAGTGACATGCAGAAAATTATTCTCTTCAAAATAAAAGATTACATCTTTTATTTGGTTGTTTTTTTATTTTTGACAAGGCCATGTTTTACATGTGGGCGTGCAAACACACACACGCATATATATATACACACACACACACACACGCACGCACGCACACACGCATATATACACACACACACACACGTACGCACACACACGCATATACACACACACATACGCACACACGCATATACACACACGTACGCACACACACGCATATACACACACGTACACACACACACACGCATATACACACACAGATACGCGCACACACACACACACACACACACACACACACGCACGCACATTGCTGAGAATTCCAAAAATGTTCCAGAGCGAGCCAGGAAGCTCCTCCTCCTCCTGAGTTGATCACTCCCAGTCAGCCAATCAGAGGGCGCCAAGCCCCTCCCCCACTCGGATTCTCTGTCCCGGGTGCACGTTGAAGGTGAAAGTTTTGGGGGCTTCAAAGAGAAGGACGATGGTAGAACCCAGGTTGAACTCGCCCACCGCCTCCCCCCTCCGCAAGGACAGCCCCTCCCTCGACAACACCTGGTTGCCCATGGCAACGTAACTGTGGTCGTGGAAAGAGCCTTTTCTGTAGCGTGGCGTGTTCGTCTGCAGCTCCTGAGCAAACAAACCAACGTTTTGGAGCCAGTGGTCCTCACGGGTCATGTGACCAACTCACCTGGTCAAAGTAGACGCGGATGGAACCCACGTTGGTGGCGCCGACCGCCGTCAAGGAGAAGAAGCCGTGCCGCCATTGGCCGGTCAGCGCCACACGCTCGTTAAGGCAGAAGAGCTCTTTGACCCAGCGAGCCACGCCCGGGTTGACCGACATCAAGGAGCCTAACGAGGACACGCGGACGTGACGAGTCAGCACAAAGATGGCCGCCTGAGCCTCCCAGCGCCGCCTCACCTGGGAAGTGTCGCCGGAGCTCCACCCTCCAGTCTGTGGGCGAATGGAAGCAGTGATAGTCGCCCGGTGCCAGGTAGACCACCACGTGGAACAGCTCGTTGTCTGGACTCGTGAGGAGGCGGTCCCTGAAGGACGAGGACGCGGGGTCTGCAGAGACGTCTTCGGTCACTTCCACCGCTCTGTGGTCGCTCACAATGGGAGCGGTCTTACCGTTGCTCCGCCCATGCTGCGGCCCCAGGAAGTTTTCCAGACTGTAAGTGACGCCCTTGACTTGCTCTACCTCCGAGTTCTTGACACGACCCAAGTGGAGGATCCTGCCGTCAGCCGGAGACACCTGACAGACGACACAGAGGGCAGAGTCAAACCCGACGCCTCTTTTTAGAAGGTGGACCGTGTGCTTTGTGGCTGGAGGGACGGGGCAGAGGGAGGGGCATCACAGGGTGGGCATCTCGTCCTCATCTACAGCATGACAGCCCCCCACAGGGTGTGGCCCAGAGCCAAAGGGGAGGAGCTTGATAAGGACACGTCTTACCAGGCATGAGGACGAGCACAGCGGTCGCACGGCTGGTTTCAGACGTCGACGAAAAAATTCTCCCAGATTACGATAGTGATGCAAGTCCTCCACTGCCGCCTCCTGTTGGACCACACCCGCACACGTTAGACCACGCCCACACACTAGTAGGACCACACCCGCACATGTTAGACCAGGCCCACACACTTGTTGGACCACGCCCACACATATTAGACCACACCCACACACTAGTAGGACCACACCTGCACATGTTAGACCACGCCCACACACACACACACACACACACACACACACACACACTTGTTGGACCACACCCACACCCACACACTTGTTGGACCACGCCCACACATGTTAGACCACGCCCACACACTTGTTGGACCACACCAGCACATGTTAGACCACGCCCACACACTAGTAGGACCACGCCCACACATGTTAGACCACTCCCACAGAAAATGTCATGTGATTGCTAAACTGCAGTATTTATTATTAATCATAGTGGCAGATGAAGTACAAGTGTGTAAAATATACGTATTTGATGATGTGATTGCGTAACTACTTCATGGAACGCTCTCACCCCTGCTGTGTGTGTGTGTGTGTGTGTGTACCTGCATGTTGACACCAAAGGTCCAGATGTAGAGTGAGTAGACGGGTTTGCGTAGCCACGTCGGGAGCTCCACCCCATTCACACGACCCCACGCCCGAGACAGGAAACGTGTTGGGAAGGAGCGGTAAAGCGCCACCTACGGGACGGAGAGAAAAGTGCAGTTTGGCAACGGCTCCGCCCACGGCACTGTGACAAAGAAGAGCAGTAGGAGTGACTTTGGTCTTCGTCCAGTCAGAGTGGAGCTCTCACCCTATTGGCCAGTGGCTGCAGAGCGCTGGCAGGCAGGAAGTGCCAGACGAACGCGATTGGCCAGCGACGCCAAGGAGCGGAGGCACACAATCCTGCTCTGAGCATGCTCAGATGATGAAGAGCCAAATGTGGCAGCTGCAGTCTGATTGAAGCGTTTGATGAAGAGGAGGAGGAAGCTAACTCTTATTTTCATTCCCAAAACTTTTAGGGAGCGCACTTGCACACACACACACACACACACACATATTTTACTGTGGACCCTCTACAGTTTGCCTACCGCCAGAACCGGTCCACTGATGATGCAGTAAACACTGCCATCCACAAAGCCCTTTCTCACTTACAAGGCCATGATACATATGTCAGAATGCTATTTATAAAACTCTTGAATGCTATTTATAGACTATAGCTCTGCATTTAATAGTCAGCCCGCACAAACTCACAAATAAGCTCCTCACACTTGGCCTGTCACCCTCCCTCTGTAACTGGGTGTTTAACTTTCTAACAGGCAGGCCCCAGTCAGTCAGAGTCCACAATTGCACATCCAGCTCAAGAATTGTGAGCACTGGGACCCCCCAGGGGTGTGTGCTGAGTCCGCTCCTCTACACGCTCTTCACCTACGATTGCGTGGCCTCCCAGAACAACACCAGCATCATTAAATTTGCACACTACAGTCATCGGCCTGATCACTGGTGGTGTTGAAACATCATACAGAAGAGAGGTGGCGGACCTCATAGCTTGGTGTCGTGATAACAATCTCCTTCTCAATACAGAGAAGACTAAAGAGATGATCATTGACCCAAGAACAAGGGAAAAGGAGCCGCATAGACCCCTGTTTATTGATGAGACTGAGGTGGAGAGGGTGAAAACCTTCAAGTTCCTTGGCACACACATCAGCGCGTACCTCACCTGGTCTCACAACACCCAACAAATTATGTAATTATTATATATATATACACACACATATATATATATATATACACACACATATATATATACATACTGTATATATATATATATATATATATACACTGCTCAAAAAAATTAAAGGAACACTTGGAAAACACATCAGATCTAAACTGGGGGAAAAATTATCTTGAATATGTTTCCTGATAATAAGTGGGTGATGTATTAGTAACAAAATGATGCCACATCATTTGATAGAAATGAAAATGATCACCCTATAGAGGGGGGAAATCAAAGACACCCCAAAAATGAAAGTGAAAAAATGAGGCAGCACACTGGTCCATTTTGCCAAAATGTCATTGTAGCAACTCAAAATGATTCTCAGTAGTTTGTGTGGACCCCACGTGCTTGTACGCATGCCTGACAACGTCGGGGCATGCTCCTAATGAGACTACGAATGGTGTCTGGGGGATCGCCTCCCAGATCTGGACCAGGGCATCACTGCGGTACCTGGACGCATGGAGGAGATTCCAGGAGACAGGTAGTTACTCCAGGAGAGCTGGACAGGGCCGTAGAAGGTCCTTCAACCCTCAGCAGGATCGGTATCTGCTCCTTTGTGCAAGGGAGAACAGGATGAGCACTTCCAGAGCCCTACAAAATGACCTCCAGCAGGCCACTGGTGTGAATGTTTCTGACCAAACAATCAGAAACAGGCTCCATGAGGGTGGCCTGAGGGCCCGACGTCCTGTAGTGGGCCCTGTACTCACTGCCCAGCACCGTAGAGCTCGATTGGCATTTGCCATAGACCACCATAATTGGCAACTACACCACTGGTGCCCTGTGCTCTTCCCTGATGAGAGCAAGTTCAACCTGAGCACATGCGACAGACGTGAAAGGGTCTGGAGATGCCGTGGAGAACGTTATGCTGCCTGCAACATCATTCAGCATGACCGGTTTGGTGGTGGGTCAGTGATGGTCTGGGGAGGCATATCCCTGGAAGGACGCACAGACCTCTACAGGTTAGATAACGGCACCCTGACTGCTATTAGGTATCGGGATGAAATCCTTGGACCCATTGTCAGAACCTACGCTGGTGCAGTGGGACCTGGGTTCCTCCTGGTCCACGACAATGCCCGACCTCATGTGGCTAGTGTATGCAGGTAGTTCCTGGAGGATGAAGGAATTGATACCATTGACTGGCCCCCACGTTCACCTTACCTAAACCCAATAGAACACCTCTGGGACATTATGTTTAGGTCCATCCAGCGCCGCCAGGTTGCTCCTCAGACTGTCCAGGAGCTCATTGATGCCCTGGTCCAGATCTGGGAGGAGATCCCCCAGGACACCATCCGTAGTCTCATTAGGAGCATGCCCCAACGTTGTCAGGCATGCGTACAAGCACGTGGGGGCCACACAAACTACCGAGAATCATTTTGAGTTGCTCCAATGACATTTTGGCTAAATGGACCAGTCTGCTGCATAATTTTTTCACTTTCATTTTTGGGGTGTCTTTGATTTCCCCCCTCTATAGGGTGATCATTTTCATTTCTATCAAATGATGTGGCATCATTTTGTTACTAATACATCACCCACTTATTATCAGGAAAGATATTCAACATCATTTTTCCCCCATATATATATACCCCCCCCCCCCCACACACACACACACACACACACACGCTGGTGTGAAAAAGCGATCGCCCCCAAAGCTAATAAGTGGTTGGCCCCCCCTTAGCAGCAACAACTGCAATCAACTTGCAATGAGTCTCTTCCAGTGCTGTGGAGGAATTTTGCTGAATTGTTGTCATCCAGCCACTATTACAGCCTAAATTGTATTAAATTTGTTTCTGTATTTGGTTCTACTGGTGATGACATGGTTTGGTCAGTAGGGGGTGTTTTGCGTACAGTTTGATGTTTGGGTATAAAAGAGATGACTGTGACCAGAAAGCATACAAGTATTGGTTGGATTCCATGGAATTGTAAATGTTTGATGCACCGGACCTTTTAACGATGGACTTTAATGGAAGACAATAAAGCTGCAAGTATGATTTTAACTCAAATATTTGTCTGAAAGTTCATAATTGGACCAGTCTAGGGTGTACTCCGCCTCTCGCTTGAAGTCAGCTGGGATAGGCTCCAGCATACCCGCAACCCTAGTGAGGATAAGCGGCATAGAAGATGGATGGATGGACGGAGGTTCATAATTGATTTTACTGCCAGCAAACTAGCCACGCGTCAGCCAGATCTTCTGGTAGCAAGCAGTATTCCTCCTACAGAAGCACCACAGAACATTGCCGCCACATGGGAGGCCTTTCCAGCACGGTTCATTTCAGTTTCTCCCTTAATAATAACAAAGTTTCATTTCAAAAGTGCATTTTATGTTGAGTAGTGTTGTCATTGGCTAATATTTACAGTTGTTTGACCATCTGAAACATTTAAGTGGGACAAACATGCAAAAAAGTAAGACATCAGGAAGGGTTTAGTATTTGTTTGACCAAAGAAAGATTTCAAGTGATATGCATTGAGCATGTGTGTCTTTTCTGCCATGCAATGTGTACCTTTACCAGTGAAAACGTAGCACATATATTCACTTCTTTCCAGTGGCTCTCTGTCTGTCTGCTGCCTGTACCCGCTCCCCCAAACCATGTTGAAAATGCTCATGTATTTGATACACTGCATGCTTTAAAAGCAGCTATGCTGTAACATCAAATGTAGTTTAGTGCCTAGTGTTAAGTCTAGTCAGGTGATGCGTGTTTGAATGTGGAAAGATGTTTTTTATGAACACGTCATGTATTAGCTGACAAACACTTTACATTAGCCAATGATTTGAAAATGCTCGGCTATCGTACGACATTCTATGCTAATGAGCAAAATGCACTAAATGTATATATTTACATTAGATGGGCAGATGGGTAGAGTCAGTAAGGTGTGGAGGCCCTAGCCCTAACCCTAACCAAAAGTCTCGAACTTGCGGCCCGCGGGCCATTTGCGGCCTACCAAATAGTTTCTTGCGGCCCACGACTGGACATCAAAGAGTAGTGTAACTGCAGCCCGCAACATCTGGGCAACCTCAGTGTTACTTCCACACTTCCAGGGGCAAGTAAACACCAACACTGAACTAACAGTGGTGTTCTCACATGGATGTATTGTGAATTGTATCGTATCGTGAGGTACCCTGACATTCCCAGCCCTAATCCCAATACCCAGCCTCTACCTCAACTGGTCCCCTGTCAAATTGAGTTTGAGACCCCTGGTCTTGATGCAACACGTGCAGTGGGCCAGTTAGCCAGTTAGCCAGGCCTCCAGCACCAGCACAGCAACCAACACTACTCATTCACTGCAAACACCTACACCTTATATTGGCACTCTTACCACCTGGAACTAGTACTACCTATACTACCCATCACACTATGGGTAGTATAGCTAGTCTTCTGCTTCTTTGTGGATATTATAAGAATGTATCTTCATGTACACTATACTGTATAGCCTGTCTATTATTAATCATTATCTTTTTCATATATCAGCAATTATATATATAAAATCTTCTTTCAGATATCAGCTTCTTTTCAGCCCCCATATCTGTATCGGCATCAGTCAGGCCTCGGACCTTCACAATGGTTTTGACCAAGCAATATCATGTTTATCATGTGTATGTTACCATGTCTTTGACCAGATCAATGTGGGTGTTTCCTAGCGTCTAGGGTTTTCCAGCTGGCCTGTGATTTGCCATATAGTAGTTCGGGTTATAGTTTGTTTTCCTGTGCATCCCAAAACGCAACGCAGGGCTCTCACGCCAGTGTGACCGTCTTCTTGAGGTGTTGGTAGAAGTTTGTGGTGCTGCTGTCTTTTTAGTAGATATCACTTTCAGACAGACTTTGCAGAAGGCAGTGTTTTGCTCTTCCAAAATACACAGCTGTACCACTTCCACACCACTTACTTGCCATTTTTAGCAAGAAAATTATTTTTCTTCTTTCTTTTGCAACCACGTCGACGTATGGGCAGCGCCATACGTGCACGGAGAGCAGGAAGGAGCCTGATATGATGAGGGGGAAGTCAGTTTTCTTTTTTTCCACATGCTCATAATGAAATGATCCGATTAGGATTTGGGTGGATGAATGGTGCAGCCCTACTATGCATGTTGGTGCATTAGCAAGCATTTAGCATCTATGTTGGAATTACGAGCCTCCACTTCCATACTGCATGTGTGTGCTAAGTGGGTTAGCAGGTTAGCATGGGATCAGGTGGAATTAGACACGCTAAGTAAGATCTGCTGACATGCACACTCACACGTACGTCCTGATCTTCTCTTCTATTTTCTTTCTTATTTCTCACCTCAATCTCGCTGCTGCTCGCCTCACCCTTCCTCCTCCCCCCTCCCTCTGTCGCCTCACCCGCCGCAGCAGGTCATGCTGGCGCCATTTTCCATGGCGGGGGCGACAGGGCGAGCTGCTAACCATGCCCACACAGCCCAGGGACGTGAAGGAGTGATTCAACCCGACTTGAGCCACCCTCTTCCACCCTCCTCAGACTCCGCCCCCTGCTGTGGGGGGTGTCACCAATATGCTATTACCTCTGTGGGAGTGGCCAGAGAGGGCAGAGCGCCATCCTCCTGGGTTGTCCTCTTGTAATGCTGGTAACCAAGGTAACCACCACCTGTCACCACCAGGAGAGGGAGGGGTCGGGGGCGGACAAGGAAGCCACGACCTGACAGCAGAGAGCGGATTGGCTCCCAGTGTAGAGGAAGGCGGGAACTTGCTGGTAGACTCAAGAAGAAAAAAAAACTTACCAGAGTTTAGGAAGCGTCTCTGGCAGCAGCTAACAAGGTGCAGTCTGAAACACACACGTTAGCTTTAGCATTAGCAGTCACGCACGTGTCGTCATAATCTTCTGAATCACGATCATTCCTACATGTCATTCTCGTAACACACACACACACGTGTCCTGTGATTGACAGCTCAACAAAGTCAGATGGGATAGGCTCCAGCATTATGTACTCCTGAATAGCATGTCCAGTTGATATGTGATTTATTTTCATGGCTGTTCATCAAACAAAATGGCGGCTACGTCTTTTCATCGGACACGTCATACAGTGCCCGGATGTTGGGCTTCACGCTGACTATAAACGTTTCCTTCGGAA
This sequence comes from Dunckerocampus dactyliophorus, assembly GCF_027744805.1. Classification (NCBI taxonomy): domain Eukaryota; kingdom Metazoa; phylum Chordata; class Actinopteri; order Syngnathiformes; family Syngnathidae; genus Dunckerocampus; species Dunckerocampus dactyliophorus. Next base: position 24,192,608 of record NC_072835.1, on the reverse strand, counting down.
AGTCATCAATCGATCGTTTTCTTTCACGTGAGAAAACGACAAAAAAGTCGAGAGCATTCCTTGTCAATCTTTTATGACGTCATGAGAGCGAACAAGAAGCGCGCGAGAAAGTCGACCCGTCACGTGACCACAAATGGCTGCTGCTGTCATTTCACACATTCACAACTCAAACTAATTCAGGTTTAAGTTGACATCTTATCAAATGATTCAAATACCTGCCGCTGCTCCTCCCGGAAACTCTCCTGCACACCGTCCACAAGGAGGCCGCCATCTTGTGTACGGAAGTGACGTCAGGTGACGTACGGCTTGTTTACGGCCTTTTTGTAGCGAGTAAGCACAAATGAAAGAAAAACACAAAGGGGCTCCGAAGGTCAAGCATACATAACAACTACTGCAATAAAAAAGTCAAATACATAACGAATGAGGTGATGCACAATATGTGTTTAAATGAGCCTTGAGTGAGTGACAGTCATGGATGGATTTTGGAAGGTATTTTATTCATGTGGGACTTGACGAAGAAGATATGAAACTCTTGAGGGTCTTTGAGTTTTGAAAAAAAAAAAAAGTCTCTTCTGATCGGACAAACGGATGAAGGTGAAGGTGGTCAACACACCTGCCTGGCGTCCCAAGACAGAGGACGACAAGTTCACAGCAGCGCGCTCTTAGCGTACGCCAGCAGACAAAGCGACTGATGAAACGACGCCCGCAGGTCCGCCCACCCCGCCTCCAGCCGCAAGGAGAGGCGGAGCAACGCTTCCATGGCGACCGCATCCTGCGACAGCGAGCGCAGGTGAAGCTGAGAGGAAAACGTCTCATTAGATTTTCACAATAAAACTTGACAAAGGTGTGGTTGGCTCACCTTGAGGAACAGACCCAGGTATGCGTGCGCCAGATCAAAGTCCCGCCCACTGGCCAACATGCTGTCAATCATGCCCACGAAAGCCAACAGCAGGCTGCTGTCTCCGCCCCCTTCAGGTGACAGGCAGGCAAGCTCCACCGAGATCGCAGACGGGCCCAAATCCTTCAAGAGCTGGATGGGAACGTGGACTGCACAGGAACGTGAGCAACGTTGATGCAAAACATCAAAGCCATCAGAAAGCTTTTCTGCCCAGCACTCACATGAGCCTGCCTGAAGACACGCCTCCAGAGCACTACTGAACTTTGACCTCTGAGACAGCGGACCGCAGCTGTAAACCTTGGACTGACACACACGATGAAGAAAATAAATAAACATCTACAACATCTGCAACGTGATGACATCATCACCTGCACTTCCTGAATGGGCGTGGCAAAGCGTGGTGTGAGGCCCGGCACGGTGGGCAGGAAGAATGGCGCCGAAGTTCCTGCCACAGGCGCCGAGACGGCCTTGTTCCTCCTCTGAAAGGCCGCCAGGGTCAGGTCATGTGACATCAGCTGTCATGTGGCGCTCACCTTGATGGCGTCCAGGTGAAGAAGACTCTTCCAGCGCGACTCCGGCAGCTGAGACAGCGTCACTAGCTCCGCCCCTAACTGCTCACTTGAACGGAACGCGTACTCTGCCTCCTCTGATATCACTTCCCGCTCGACCTCATGCACCGCCGCTCCCGGCAGAGTCTCCTCTGCCGGTTGGTAGTCGGCCGAGAGAGGGTGGAGCCCCACGGGCCCACACAGGCTCTTATTAGTCCTGAGGAGGAGAGCTGCTCTGTGAGTGGCTGTTGTCATGTCTCCAAGCAAGAAGAAGGAGCGGTCCTGACCACAAGTACACTCCCAGACTGTCCACATGCACTGTTGCCAGGAAGTCTCCCGTGGGTGACATGGACACACCCACTGGCGCCATGGAAACCAGGAAGCAGTCCACAAGGCTGGCGGGAAAAGCAATGCAAAGCCATTTGGGTCACCGTAGCCGGAGCCTTGATGGAAATGGACTGTTCCACTCTCACCTTCCAGAAGGGATGTCCCACGTCCGAATGGTGCAGTCCATGCCCGCCGTCACCAACCAGCGACCATCTGGACTAAAAGTCTCAACAACGCAAAACCAACATCGTCAAGCTACTCCGCATTCGCATTAGCATTAGCAATAGCTCACCATGCCGTTGGTGTTGCCATGGTGACCACAAAACTTCCTGACCACTCGCTTGGTTTCGATGTCAACAATCAGCAATGTGAAGTCATCCAACGCCACTGCTAGCATTCCGCTAACAGGAGGACACACACACACACGATCATTAGCGTCAAGCTAACTGGCTACATGCAGCATCAAATGTTAGCTACTGGTACCCGTCTCTGTGGAGCGTCATGCTAAATGTTAGCTACCTGTCTCTGTGGAGCGTCATGCTAAATGTTAGCTTCTAGCTACCTGTCTCTGTGAAGCATCATTCTAAATGTTAACTACCTGTGTCTGTGGAGCTTCATGCTAAATGTTAGCTGTTAGCTACCTGTCTCTGTGAAGCATCATTCTAAATGTTAACTACCTGTGTCTTTGGAGCTTCATGCTAAATGTTAGCTGTTAGCTACCTGTCTCTGTGGAGCATCATGCTAAATGTTAGCTACCTGTCTCTGTGGAGCTTCATGCTAGCCGGTGCAGCGTTTAACTTGATCTCTTCTTCCTGTTTGTGGTTCTTGAAGCGCCAGAACTTGAGGAGCCAATCAGATGCGATGGTGACAGTCAGCTGGTTAAGTGCATCAACGGCGACCCCTCGCACCACACCGCTGTGAGCTTTTGGAGGGGAGGAGTTAATAAGAGAGAGGGGGTGAAGAGACCAATCCCAGAACAGGAGTCACCTTTCTGCTTGTCTCCATAGCAACCGCGATGAAGTCCGGACTGCAGGTTGTAGACGTCAACACGGCCGCACGATGAGCCCACAACTGTAAAGTTTCCACAGGAAGTGATGTCGACGGCCTGGAAAGGACACAGAAAGTGGTCATGATGTGTGTGTGTGTGTGTGTGATGATGAAAATAATGCGGTTACCGTAGCGATGGCGTCGCTGTGGCCACCTGGCGGCTGCAGGTGATGAGCTCCCATGGTGCACCGCTGGTAGTTCCAGGTGGTGGTTGCTAGGCGACCACGGTGACACGCCACGATGCCGTCCCAGTCTGATTGGCGGGCTGTAGCTGTCAATCAACACCGACAGCGCACACGTCACAGCCGCCATTTCCACACTGGCACCAGATGTGTGTGTGTGTGTGCGTGTCAACCAGAGGAGAATGCAGTGATGGCGGGCAGGCGGAGTTCCCCATAGGACATGTTCTTCTTCTTCTTCTGTTCTTTCTTTTTACTGATGGAGCCTACACACATGCACGCACACACACGCCTCACGTGATTGGTTGAGAAGAGCTGATAGTTTCACGTGGCAGGTGTACGGACTCACGTGCACACCCACCGTGTCCGAGGTTCTTGTGGAAGCGCTCGTGCACGCTGGAGAAAGACTGCAATGTGCCGTCCTGACCTGGGGGGGGGGGCATTTGTGGTCACCACAGGAAGAAGACGAGGGGGGTTGTCTTATCCACGTTCACCTGCGCTCAGGATGTTCTTGCCATCGTTGCCATGGTGACAGATAGTGGTGGGTGGGGCTCTGTGCCCTTGGCGACTCCTCAGCAACCTGGCTCCGCCCCCATCCTGGTCAAATATCCACACCTGGACAAACAGCCACCTAATCGTGGGAAAGCGGGCAGAAACGGCCTTTCCCTTGGCAACGACGCTCACCTTGACAGCGTTGTCGGCTCCGTTGGTGACCAACAGCGGCTCGCCGTGCAGGAAGGTGGCAGCTGCCACCGCCGTGTTGTGGGCGTGTCTCTGCTGAGCCACGAGCTGCTGACGCTCCAGGTCCCAGAAGGCCATGTGACCCTGAGGACTGCCGGACGCCGCCACGGGAGGACCGTCTGCCCAGAAAAGTGTTTGAACGCTTGGGTCAAAGGTCACAGAGGAGAGCGTGAAAAAGTCACCTGTCCTGAAAGCCAGCGATGTGATTGGTCCCCAGTCCTGCGTGAACATCATCAGCGTCTCGTCCGCTCGGATGTTGTGAATGACGATGCGGCCCGTCGCCGTGCCGACACCCACCACGTCCACCGCCGGGCTCTGGAAAGTTCCGTTTGTGTGACGCGGGGCAGCCGTGACTTGACAAAGATTGACGCCGCGTGCTCACCTGCTGCAGAACCGTGACCCCTGCCGACCAGCCCGGGAACGTGTACAGCAGCTTGCTGGCGACCACAAGAACGAACGTGTCAGCGTGTGTTCATCTTCTACCGCCCACGCTAACACTAACCTGCTTTTCACGTTCCACAGCTGCAGTGCACCCTGGGAGCTTCCCAGCAGCACCTTGTTCAGGTACGTGCTGGGGTGCATCATGGCCGACACGCTGAAGGTGCTGGGGTCAAAGTGTAGCCTCAGGTAGACGTCTGCGAGGACATCCGCACGTTAGCAAACACAACAAAGGTCCACAGTACGTCAGGCCGCACCCTCACCGCCCGCGTGGACGTCCCACACGATGACGTGTCCGCCGCCATCGGCCGAGATCAGCTGATCACCCAAAGAAAGCAGCAGACGCACTTCCTGCTCGTGACCACGGTAACGCATCACCACCTGCACAGAGAGCAAACCGTCTGAGCCCCGCCCATCCCTGCACCTCGATGCCCCTTCACGTGACCTCTTTGTTCCTCGCGAGGGCACAGACGAGTCGTCCGGCGGCAGCAAACACCAACATCCTGTCCGCTGCCACACAAGTGATGTCATCTTGGAGACTGTTACCTAGGCGACCGCATCACAACACAGCAGCCAATCACGGTCCAGCGCTTTACCTTGTCAAAGCAGCCAAAGTCAAGCAAAAGATACTCACTGACAGAGACGATGCCCAAATGAGCCACCTGAAATAAACACGCGCATTGATCAATGACGTCACAACATCAATTCTATTAATGGGACTATTCATCAGCTCCAAATCACAGCAGATAACTTAGAAGAACTTTCTTACATTGTAAGTGTGCAAACATTTGCCCACCGACGTCACCACGTAGAACTCGCGGTGTTTTTGATGGTAGCGTAGCACGTGCGGCACATGATTGCTGTAAAGTCCCAAAACCCGGAAGCCGGAGAACAAAGAGCTACCGCTTCCCGCCATGAACACAAAACAAGTTTTAGTTTGGTCAATTTGATTTCATTTGCCAACTTTTTCCAATTAAACTTCACCGCGGAAGCCAAACAGCGGCGAACGAGGAGAAACGCAACGTTGCGCGGTGAGGAAGTGTCCGTGTGGAAACCAGTTACATCGACTCGACACAAAGGTTCCGCTGTCACAAAAACTCCGCCTAACCCTGATCATCCTTCAGTCGATTTCCTATTCCGCTTGGGGGGGGCGGAGCCTGAACAAAAGTATGAAACATTAGGTTTCGTAATAAAAAACATTAAAGCTTAAACAAAATCAAGAAGAAACGTTTTATGTCATCATCTTTGTATTTGTTTTTATTTCATATTGACAACAAAATGTTCCACAAAACTTTTTTGGTCTGAAAGTCTACGTTTGTTTCATAACTGAAGAAGTTATTGGCTTCATGCGTTCACACAGACAGGAAGTGACATCATGTTTCCACAAGTCTTTGTGCTAGGCTAAGCTAAGCTAGCAATGTGATCATATTGATATATATTCTTGTTGCCACGGTGACAGTGAGAGGCCCAGGATGTTGTATCTTGTGTAGCCTCGCCTCTAGCTGACCTTGGCCTCCAGCAGCAGCAGCCTCAGGAGTGTCCGGGCAGTGGCCAGCAAGATGCCGTGCAGCACAAACTGCGCCACCAATGCGCCAAAGCCACGGTAAAAGCCAGGCCAGCCCTCCTTGCGGCGAATGGCGTGGAGGCAGTCGGCAAAACCGTCGTACTGCGTATTGACGGGCAGCACTAGCGGGCTGCCGCCATTTCCCTCCACTGTCACCGCATCAGTGGCATCGATGATGGTTCGGGTGCCCTGCAGGCTGAGGCGGTGCAGCGCCGTCTCCAGTGGGAACGCCACCACGTCCGCCACCAGTGATCCCAGCCACGCCGCCGCCAGCTCTGGGAAGTGAGCTTCCAGTGGGTCCAACGGGCTGTGGCGCCGCTTCTTGTTGCGATGATGCAGCCAGAGCACGACGCGCTGCACGGAGGAGGCGATGGCGTAGCGCAGGACGGCGTGCGTGAGGGTAGGAAGTAGCAGACAGCTGAGAGGAAGCAGGCGGCGACTGTGAGGAGCGCCCACGCCCAGCAGGCGAGCCAAACCTTCACGCACGCAATCGAGCAGCCCCGATGATGAGTCGTCCCGCACGATCTCGCTCTGCAGCACAGCAGAGTGATGGTCACATGTGACATCCATCCATCCATCAATCAACCATCCATCCGTCAAACCATCCATCCACATCCATCCATCAATCAATCATCCATCCATCCATCCATCAATCAACCATCCACCCACATCCATCCACATCCATCCATCCATCAATCATCCATCCATCAACCATCCATCCATCCATCCATCAACCATTCATCCATCAACCATCCATCCATCATCCATCCATCAACCATCTATCCATCCATCAATCACCTGCACGGTCTCGATGAGGCTGGAGCAGTAGAAAGGAAGTGCAACCACAGCTGTCAAGCTGCCAATAGGAAGTACAGCATTAATGAGTGTTCCCACAGGAAATAGTAGAAGAAGAACTAACCCTTTGAGCAGGAAGTGAGCCGCCAGCTGCTTTGGGCTCCAGCGGTGAGGAATCTCCCTGCAGCCACAAACGCACTTTGTTTAGGCCACGCCCCCTCCCTACCGCCAACCTGGCTCTTACGGCTGCTGGTTACCGTGGTAACGGCGTGAACTCGCTGATGATGCCCTCCGCTCCCAGCATGACGCCGTGCACGATGAAGGTGCTGCCCATCCCCTTCCACAGCGCCTTGGGACCCTGACACCGACACACACATGCTGTCATGTGACCACGGGACACACCCGGCACCCCGTGTGACCACTGACCTGAGACTTGCTGATGGAATACATGACGGCAAGGGCGCTGAATGGCGTCAGGTGGTAGCAGCGTGCGTGATAGTTGACCTGCACACAAGCACAAAGGTGGTTGACGTGCGCGTACCGAAGGTCAGCAAAGGCGGAGACGTCGTCACCTGACACTGCCTGCGGAACACCACGCAGGGATGAGTGAGGACATTCTCTGTGAACAGACTGGAGGTGAACACTCGTTAACGCCTCGCTATGTCACATGATCAATATGCCGCATGATCAGCAGATCACCTGACGAGTCCGATCCCGAAACCAGCGAAGCGATTCAGCTGTTCTGTAATGACACATCATATGATAAATAAATGATACGTAAATATATCGATTAGCATTTCATACATCGAACCTTCTTCCTGCGCTCACAAGATACCATTCAATCATAGCAACCTAACCCTTACAGGTTCACTTATACAGCAGTTAGGGTGTCGATGGTTGTTTGACTCTATGTGCCAAAGCACTAGCAATACAACAATATTAACACCACCACACTGCCTAGTTATTACCGGTGTGTCATTCACACCACCACACTACTTAGTTATTACTGGTAAGTCATTAAGCTCACCACACTACCTAGTTATTACTGGTGTGTCATTAACACCACCACACTACCTAGTTATTACTGGTGTGACATTAACACCACCACACTACCTAGTTATTACTGGTGTGCCATTAACACCACCACACTACCCAGTTATTACTGGTTTGTCATTAACACCACCACGCTGCCTAGTTATTACTGGTGTGTCATTCACACCACCACACTACCTAGTTATTAATGGTGTGTCATTAACACCACCACACTACCCAGTTATTACTGGTGTGTCATTCACACCACCACACTGCCTAGTTATTACTGGTGTGTCATTCACACCACCACACTGCCTAGTTATTACTGGTGTGTCATTCACACCACCACACTGCCTAGTTATTACTGGTAAGTCATTAACACCACCACACTATCTAGTTATTACTGGTGTGTCGTTAGTAATACCACCAGACTGCCTAGTTATTACTGGTGTGTCATTAACACCACCACACTGCGTAGTTATTACTGGTATGCCATTAAGCCCACCACACTACCTAGTTATTACTGGTATGTCATTAGTAACACCACCACACTGCCTGGTTATTACTGGTGTGCCTAGTTATGGTATGACAATCAGCAGCCCAACATTTGTGTCCTATTAAAGACATTTGTGATTTACGAGCATCTGTGAATGACATGTCCTGAGTGCGTGTGCATGTGCGTGCGTGCATGGGTGTGAATACATGCATGCGTGCGTGCAAACACATTTGTGCATGACTGTGTGTGAATGTGTGCGTGCACGTGTGTAAATATGTGTGTACACGTGTGCGCGTGCAAGTGCATTGAATGTCCTGAGCAGGAAGAAGGCGGGATATAGTACATTTGAAGGCTAGCGCCCCCATGGCGGCAACCAACCATGGCAGTATGCACCTTTAAATAATCTTCGTTGGAACGACAGCTTAGACAAAAAGATGCTGGAGGATGACCTTCATGTCCCGCCTTCAAACGTTGGTGATACATATTTACAACAAGACGGACAGGATGATTATTCACATTTAGCTGAATAAGAACGAACAAAACTGCCTGCTAGTTAGCGGTTATCTTCATTATGCCGTTACTGACGGCGTCACATTAGCACGGAAGCTAGCAGCCTCACCAGCCGGCGCCCCGCCAGCCTGCGCAGCCTCCCACTCGCGAGCACCTCCGGACTCCCCCGGCGGCTCGTCGTACAAGGGCGTCCGCTCTCCTGTGTGCAGGTTGCGGCTGCCGGGGATGTCCGGCGGCGTGGTGACCCAGTTGTGATGCTGCGGCTCCGCGGGGCCGCCGGCGCTCCGCAGCGAGTAGCCCGCTCCGTAGCTGGGCTCATCTCGGCCGCGGTAGACGAGCCCATCGAAGCTGTCCGGTCGCCTTGTGGCCATGGGGGGGTCGACAGGAGAAGAAAGAGATCAACTTGAGCCGCTGTACAACAACATCCACCTGTCACCTGTTTGACCCGGAAGTTCTATCTTCCTGTAGCTCGCTGCTGCTCCCCGCTGGCCTGGTGGCGTCATGATGCTCCTACTGGCAGGGGGCGAGTGGTCAAAGGTCACCCGAATAAAACAATTCCACATTTGTCACTTTTAAAGTGTACAATACACGTATAACGCACTTTGTACACAAACTTTATTTCGTTTACTGATTCCAACAAACAAACAAACTTCCTGCTCTCTGATTGGTCCCTTCACTCAACTGTCAGCAGTGATTGGTTCTGAGTGAAAAACAATCAACAACGTTATCAAGACAAAAGTTAAGGCAGCGGTGTCATGTCTTAACTGCTAAAATGAATAAAAAAGTCCAATGACAGTGCGATTGTGCTAAGGGAACATACAGTATGCTACTCACAGCTGTGCTAATATTAGCAGCTAGTTAGCATCAGCTGATGTCTGCACCGGACTCCATTAACTAACATCACCCAGTGCTTGAGCGACAGTTTCTCGATCAATTTTATTAGTAGCTAACTACAGTGTGCAAATTAAGCTAGCACTGTGTTACCATGGTTACCAACCCACGCTTTCTTTGTAGTCCATTAGCTGGTGTGCTAATGTGCCATCTTACAGTAAAGCACTGGTTGGCGTAGCCACGACCTAAATATAGTCACACCAGCACAGTAACGAGCACGTGCGCTAGTGACAGTGTTCTGTGATGTCCACAACCACCGCCTTTCGCCAGCTGAACAGGAAGTAGCCGGCCCCGGCACCCACTGCCACAGCGATGCAGAGATAAGCGTTATATGTCATGAAGACCAGCATCAGGAGATAGCTCACAACCACCTGGATGACGTGCAGCAGTGTCTGCAGGAAGTGGGCGGGGCTTAGCATTCGCTGCCTGAGAAGACAAGAAGCGTCTGGTTAGCATTACATTGCTATGCTAACTGGAACGCCAGTACTGAATCTCTGAAGTATGCATTAAGTAAATGAGCATCACTCTCAGCCCTGGCCCTAACACTGTGCTGTAAATACTAGAAATAATACTAGATAACATCATATAACACTGTAAATATCTGATAGCACACCCACCCTGACCACAATACTTTTGTCATAAAAACATGCTCTATTATCAGCCCTATTATCTACCTGTGTACTATGTACACAGTACATAGTACATATAGTACACAGTACAAAGTACACATTGGTGTCGTGTTAGCGTTAGCAACCGACCCGACGGTCTTGTGCGTCTCCATGAGAACGGTGCCATCGGTGCCGGGCAGGGGCATGGAGTTGTAGCGCACGTTGACCTGACTGCGACGCAGCAGCGCCTCTCGACCGATCTTCAGACCCTCATAGAGGACGGCCAGCAAGAAGACGGCCAGACACGCCCCCACCATCTCTGATTGGGGCACATGGCGAGAGAGAGTCGTCAATCAAAGCAAAGAAAAGAAGACATTGGAGGTGGAATGAAGGTGACCTCCAGGCGAGTTGATGAGCAGTCCGCTGAAGAGCAGTTCCACGTTCTGGCAGCCAAAGTAAAAGGTCATCACCTAGGCAACAGTGCTAGCGTTAGCATGAGCATGTGACAATGACAACGTGCAACCCACCATGCCTCCACCATGTCCTCCGTGGTTCCCGTGGTCATGCCCGCTGCTGCTGGTGGGCATGGGCATGGCGTGATCGTGGTGGTGGGCGTGGTCCATCTGCATGGTGCTGTGGTTCTGGTGCTGGTCCATGACTGTCCACATTCAAAACTACGTGTGACATCACTGAATGTGTCTACCATCTCCTCGCTATCGCTAGCATCACCAACCACGCCTGACATTAGCAACCAGACAGTCCGCCCTAATCTGATTGGCCGCAGGCTACGCGCAGGCAGCAGCCAATCAGATTACAGCTGGTTAAGGTCAGAACATGATCACATTAGCCCATCTTGTCTTAGAGTAGATATATCGCACCATTTTCTAGCGCTTCTCCTCTTCCGACACCTGTCAATCACACAAAGACACACCTCCACAGGTGAGTCCGCCTCAGACATTACTGCACGATCACAGAGCGCCACTCAGGTGACAAACATAAAATGATTTAAAAGGAGACTTTCACCTGTCAGCTGACGCTTGTTTGACCTTTGACCCGCAGCAACACCAAGCCTTCACGTGGCTAAGATCTTATTTTCATTTCTTCCATGGATGATTGTAATACACGCGCACACGCACGCACACAGACGCACACGTATAGGTTTGTGTGTGTGTAGACTATAAAAGCCCCAACATGGAGCTCCCAGCAGAGGTCAGTGACACTCAAACACTCTCGACTGACCTGCAGTACTTCAGGGAATTCTTGTACTTCCTGTCTTTTGTCGTGGCGCCGACTCAGACTCCCCGGTGAACACAACACCGCTTGCTCGGAGGAGGAGGAAAGGAACAAAATGCGTCTCCTCTTTGCTTCTCGTCTGAAGAGTGAGCTGCTGCCACTTCCGCGTATGACGCCATCGCGCGCAGACGCAGAGCCCAGAGGACGATCCCGGAGTCGTCGGCGGACCAATCAGGACACGTGTATAAACTCTGGGGGCGGGTTCGATGCCGGCCACGTCACCGTGTTGATTCCAAGAAATCACGTGACGCGCAGCGAGTTCTGCTGTAATACGGAATCCTGTATATCGATACGGGATATGTGGTTGGATACATTATTGCCACTAATACGGCGTCCTGCATATCGATACGTGATATGTGGTTGGATACATTATTTCCAGGGCTTCCTCTGTAGAAATCGGATTTTCAACGTCAAACTGAATCGTTTGTCAACAAAGAAGCAGTCATGTGACCAGCCTTGTGCTTCCTTATTTATTGACTCAGCAACAATGTAGCACAGAGTAGTACATAGAATATTTAGTGACTCGTCAACATCACGTACACAAACACACGGCTTTACCATCAGCAGCCAATCATAAAGGATGAAATACACCCAAGCTTAGTGAGGAAAGGGTTACTGTATGCCAACGAAGGAAAGAACACATTGAATTCATATTTCATAACACCACTGACACGTCATCATCGTCACTAGCCAGCCACGCGGTAGTTGGCGTGGAACTCGGGCTTGATGTCGCACACACGCCGCAGCAGGTCACCCAGAACAGACTCCCGGTTACCACGGTAACTGGCCTGGATACGACTCATGCGCTCCGCGGTGTCCCGGTCCACCTCCACCGCGCTGTTGCCATGGGAACCGAGGGCCTGGATACATGCAAACGATTACACAATGTACTTTTAGTAGTGGGAATACACACTGCTACGTTACAGCAGTAGTATTACTACATCCTAGCAGTAGGAATATATAGTAGAAATATGCTGTAATACTACGTTACAGTAGTATTACTACATCCTAAGAGCAGTACAGTAGTGAGGTGAAGCCAAGGCGAAACGTTCCCGCATTGGTGATTACCATTGTAATGACGTACTGTGAACGCTAGAGGGATCCACAGTCCACATCATACAGTGAATTGTTAAGGCTCGCCCTCCAAACACATTTCTTTATTTATATGACCTATATTACACTTTTATATCATACATACACATATCGGCCCACCGACATCGGCATCAAAATGTGATATGGGTCTTTTTTGGAGAGAAATGTGACATCCTGAGCCTGATGACAAGTGTTTCTCACATGTGCAATGTTGTCGACAGCCACATGGACAAGCTAATTGCACATACGTGTTCATCCCACCATAGGAGACACGTCATGTTACACACATCCGTATCAGCCAATATCAGTGTCAGAAATTGAGAGTTGGACAATATGGGACATCCCTAATGATTGTATGGGTGTATCAGTTAGTGGTGTCACACACAGCAGGAAGTCAAGTATCCTCACCGCTGCCTCTTTGGTCTTAAACTCTTTGTCTCTCTGCAGTCGATATTGTTCTATCTCAGCTTGAGCTTCTTCTTTGGCTTGCTTCAGACGACGGTTTTTACCTGAAACATCATCATCATCATCACAAGCAGAAGCCATGATGTATGGCAGCATACGTGACGATATAGTTGGATACAATATACAGAATAAATAAGGATATAGTATAGAAATACAGAATAAATAAGAATATAGTAAATACAGCAAGTATAGAATAAGTAAGGATATAGTATATGAGGAGGATATAATAAATAAGGATATAGTATATAAGGAGGATATGATATAATAAATAAGGATATAGTATATGAGGAGGATATAATAAATAAGGATATAGTATATGAGGATATAATAAATAAGGATATAGTATATAAGGAGGATATAATAAATAAGGATATAGTATATAAGGAGGATATAAGGATATAATAAATAAGGATATAGTATATAAGGAGGATATAATAAATAAGGATATAGTATATGAAGTGGATATAATAAATAAGGATATAGTATATGAAGTGGATATAATAAGTAAGGATATAGTATATGAGGATGTAATAAATAAAGATATAGTATATGAGGATATAAGGATATAATAAATAAGGATATAGTATATAAGGAGGATGTAAGGATATAATAAATAAGGATATCATATATAAGGAGGATATAAGGATATAATAAATAAGGATATAGTATATAAGGAGGATATAAGGATATAATAAATAAGGATATAGTATATCAGGAGGATATAAGGATATAATAAATAAGGATATAGTATATAAGGAGGATATAAGGATATAATAAATAAGGATATAGTATATCAGGAGGATATAAGGATATAATAAATAAGGATATAGTATATCAGGAGGCTATAAGTATATAATAAGGATATAGTATATGAGGAGGATATAATAAGTAAGGATATAATATATGAGGATATAATAAATAAGGATATAGTATATAAGGAGGATATAATAAGTAAGGATATAGTATATGAGAATGTAATAAATAAGGATATAGTATATGAGGATGTAATAAATAAGGATATAGTATATGAGGATGTAATAAATAAAGATATAGTATATGAGGATATAAGGATATAATAAATAAGGATATAGTATATAAGGAGGATGTAAGGATATAATAAATAAGGATATCATATATAAGGAGGATATAAGGATATAATAAATAAGGATATAGTATATAAGGAGGATATAAGGATATAATAAATAAGGATATAGTATATCAGGAGGATATAAGGATATAATAAATAAGGATATAGTATATAAGGAGGATATAAGGATATAATAAATAAGGATATAGTATATCAGGAGGATATAAGGATATAATAAATAAGGATATAGTATATCAGGAGGATATAAGGATATAATAAATAAGGATATAGTATATGAGGAGGATATAATAAGTAAGGATATAATATATGAGGATATAATAAATAAGGATATAGTATATAAGGAGGATTCACTTGTTTTCTCGTATTTATTTTGAAAACCATCGTGTTCTATCAATACAATTATTTCAAAATAAGACATTTTCAAACTGGAATTATAATCCTGTGATATGTTTGCCAAGGTTATCATAGCCGCCCATGACTCCTTTCATCAACATATTCGTCCTATCGTAGGGCTTTTTAGCTCTGGTCTTAAACCTTTGGTCAGCACATTTCACTTCAATGCTTCTGTGCAAGACATCGATCCACCAGTGGGAGTGTTGCGGTTATATTTTTGTCAGATTCAATCATTAACATTGATTTGATTCACTCATTGAGGCTACGAAAAGCATCGGACCATGTGATCTAGAACCGAGACATCACGTGATTCCACGTCAACTCGTCAAGTGTTCACAGGCGATTAAAAACACTAAAAATATTAAAAAGGTTCAAGCAAGTTGTACATTTAAGTTGTTAAATGCTGTATTCTCTCTTGGGAGTCTTTCAAGCTGCTTAGCGGAAACAACACAGAGGCGGCCTATGCTAGCTCGCTAGGCTAGGCTAGGCTAGGCTAGCCTACTCTAGGGCGGTGCTGCTACTCACGTTTGCGGGCTTCCGCCACCTTCTCTGCGGCTCTCTTCTCTGCCTGCAGCAGCTGCTGGATGCCCTGAGACTGACTGGCCATGCCGGGTAACTCGAACACAGAAACAACGACGCGGACTCGACGAATGAATCGACCTGCTGCTCTTGACCGCAGTCAGCTGATGCTCGTCACGTGAACCGTGCGCCCGGATGCATATAACCCCGCCTACATAGCCAAAGAATAGCGGATGCCCACTAGCCCCGCCCACTTAGCAAAAGAATTTATCTTTTTACGACAATCATCTTTTAAAAGAGCCTGTATGCACTTGGCTCAAGATGACGTTTGTTCAATCCAAACTAGAACATCAGCAGCTAGTATACAGTACATATGTCACGATGTAGAGCTATACATGATAGCAATAGTGGTTTCAGCCAACAAATCTTATCTTTTATGTATTTTAATGTTTTCTACGCATTTTGTTGGTGGCATACAAGTTTTGTCGAATGTATTGAACAAAAAGAAAAAGTTTTGGGGAATGTTTTGGTGAAGGTCAATAAACTTGAATAAGCTCCTCCCACTGAGAGAGAGGCCACACCCCATTTTCCTGCACATTGCTTGGAGAAGACTTCCAGTCCCACTTTCTCAGCGGGACACTCCACGCCGGGCCGTAATTGGCCGTCACGTAGTCCAGCGTCTCACATGGGACATGAACTTTGACCTCTACAAGCTCCGCCCAGCACAAGGAGAAGGGAGGGAAGATGTACCTGTTGAAGGTGAAGTTATTTCCATGTTTGTAGTTTTAGCACATCTGACGTCCACCTACTTGAATTTCCTGCCACTCTTGGCCTGCGTGCCCCCGTTCCACGTGACATCTTGGTCCCGGTAGAAGAAGAACACATCCAGCTTGACGTCGTCCCTCACAAAGGAAAGCTCTAGACTGTCCTCCACCTTGCAGACACAAGTGTGCCAAAGGTCACCAAACATCAAGCATGACCTCCAAACACACGCCTTCACCTTTCCAAACTTGTGCTTGAGTGACAGGCCAGCAGTCCGGAACGCTGTGATGATGTCAGAGCGGAAGTCGCTGATGAAGATCCCGATGTCAACATCACGACTGTACGAGATAATGCTGCACTGCCTGAACCAGCCTGCACGACAGACGAAATTATTACTGCACTGTTAGCATGCTACAGCTTTAGTATTGCTAGCATGCTACAGCTTTAGCCTGCTTTACTGTTAGCATGCTACAGCTTTAGCTTGTTTTACTGTTAGCATGCTACAATGTGAGTTTGCTCTACTGATAGCATGCTACAATGAGCCTGGTATAATGTTAGCATGCTAGTTTTAGCTTGCTGTATTGCTAGCATGCTACAGCATGAGCCTGCTAGCTTGCTACAGTGTTACCTTGCTATACTGTTAGCATCCTATAGCTTTAGCCTGCTATATTGCTAGCATGCTACAGTGTGACCCTGATATATTGCTACAGTGACAGCTTGCTGTATTACTATAATGCTACAGCATGAGCCAGCTACATTGTTAGCATGCTACAGTGCAACCCTGCTACACGGTAAGCATGCTACAGCATGAGGCTGCTATAGATACTGCTGCTTAGCACTTGATTACATTGGTGGATTGATTGTGTTGGTATTAGTGTACTAATTGTATTGGTATTGGTATTGACTTATTGATTGTATTGGCGTATTGATCTTATTGGTGGGCAACAATATCACGGTTTCACGGTATTGTCCTTACAGCTCTAAAATGTTATTTTGAAATAGTATCTTTACTGAAGTCAAGTCAAGTCCCACTGCGAGGAATAACACAGGACATTTCCACGTAGCGACCGTGCTGGATCTCCACTTTCGCTGACCACAGGAACGCTATGACAAACATTTTAGTGAATTTGAAAGTGACTTTTTCATTCCGTGGCACACCTTGAAAGCAGCAACCAACCCATGCCTCATGCCTGGCGTTCACTACACTTTGATTCATGCCTGCCCCCCAGTGGTGTCCTGCTGCAACATTCAAGTATACTTCTAACTATCTTCACATGAGTTAGCACGGTTGGGACGGGTTGTGGTACCCAAGCAGGTTCCGCTGCTGATCCAGAACGGAACGTGAAGATTTGTAAGGGTTTGTGCAGCCAAAAGAAGCAAAGACTTTGCTTTGCTCCGAAAGTCCAGCGCCTCAGGAGACGTGTCGTCAGGATAGATCTGCAGACACACGCACGCGTGCGCACACACACACACACACACACACACACACACACACACACACAAAATGCAAGATGGTCATGTGGCTGAATGCTTGTTTGTGTGGCACCTGCAGGAAGCGGCGGGCATCATTGTGACGGCACTCGAGGAAGCGAGCTTGCTGCTGCTCAGACAGGAAGCTGGAGATGTTGTGCGGGATACGAACGTCAAGGCCGTCCAAGACGGTCAGTACCAGCCGGGGCCTGCGGGGGCGTAGGAGAAAATGCCATCGTTAGGTTGGTAAAATGTTAGACACATCACAACATCACAACCTGTTGTAGGCGCCGGCGTAGCGTCCAAAGTCGAGGCGTGTGAAAGGCGCGAAGCTGCGCTGGGCGTTGGCTTTGAGGCGTACTGACCCGTGCCACAGGTAGTTGCCACTACGCTCATACAGGAAGACCACCTCCAAAATAAAAGCAGACAACAACACAACATTTAGGCACAAGTGACCTTTGTGGGGGTCACATGAGTGGCCTGGTCCCACCCACCTGAATGATGTAACCGTGGAGGCGGAGCAGGAGGTGCAGAGGGATGTCCTGCCCCGACTGGATGTCTAAACTGGCCAATCGGGGGTCTTCGCCTCGCAGCTCCAGCAGCTCAAAGCCTTTCTGCTCAGCAGCCAATAGCAAAGCAGCCTGCCAAAAAAGGAAATGACGTCAACAGACCCTAACCCCCCCCCCCCCCCCCCCCCCCCCCCCGACACTCACGTCGTACTTCCACGAGCTGGCCAGCACAGCAAAAGATGTGATCGGCCGACCGGCGCACAGGAAGCTACAGCGCTCCTCGGGTGCTGAGCGCTCACCTTGCTGCTTTGCATCCTGGCTCAGCAGCCCGAGCACCGCCGTGTCGGCAAGGAACAGCGGCAGGCGGAAACGCCGTGACAACGCCAGAAACGTCTTGACTGTTTGCTGAGAACACACCAGGGTTCATGTGGTCACCAGTCAGATGAGCATGGATGCACTGGCTACACTCGCTGTACTCACTAGCTACAATCACTACATCGCTGGATACACTCACGCCATCACTAGCTACAATCACTACATCACTAGATACACTCACTACATCACTAGCTACAATCACTACATCAGTAGATACACTCACTACATCACTAGCTACAATCACTACATCACTGGATACACTCACTACATCAATAGCTACAATGACTAAATCACTAGCTACACTCACTAGCTATATTCACTAACCTGACTGATTAACTACACTAACTACATCACTAATTACAATCACTACATCACTAGCTATATTCACAAACCTCACTCATTAGCTACACTCACTAGCTACACTCACTACATCACTAGTTACACTCACTAGCTATATTCACTAACCTGACTGATTAGCTACACTCACTACATCACTAGCTACAATCACTACATCACTGGATAAACTCACTACATCAATAGCAACACTCACTAGCTACAATCACTAAATCACTAGCTACACTCACTAGCTATATTCACTAACCTGACTGATTAGATACACTCACTACATCACTAGCTATATTCACTACATCACTAGCTATATTCACAAACCTCACTCATTAGCTACACTCACTAGCTACACTCACTACATCACTAGCTACACTCACTAGCTATATTCACTAACCTGACTGATTAGCTACACTAACTACATCACTAATTACAATCACTACATCACTAGCTATATTCACAAACCTCACTCATTAGCTACACTCACTAGCAACACTCACTACATCACTAGCTACACTCACTAGCTATATTCACTAACCTGACTGATTAGCTACACTCACTACATCACTAGCTACAATCACTACATCACTAGCTACAATCACTAAATCACTAGGTACACTCACTAACCTGACTGATTGGCTACACTCACTACATCACTTGCTATATTCACTACATCACTAGCTACACTCACTAGCCATATTCACTAACCTCACTCATTAGCTACACTCACTAGCAACCATCACTGACTATACTCACCCACTGGAGGTCATTGTCTGTCAGGTGACCTGTGCGGCTCAGGAGGCGAGGGCCAGACTGTGGAAGAGGTCACATGTCACTGACAAAGATGGCTGCCTGGACCTCCATCAAGCAATCCATCCATGCTAGTGGGATCAAAGGGTTCTAGCACTTACATGGATTGGTAAAAGTGCATTGGAACACCAGTTCTTATTTGTCAACATGAATGGCAGTGAATGTGAAATAGGAACATATTTATTCATCCATCCATGTTCTTCCACTTATCCAGGTTCGGGTCGCAGGAGACAGACTTGCTGAGGCGTTCCCAGGCCAGCTGTGAGATATAACCCCTCCAGCGTTTCCTAGGTGTGCCCCAGGGCCTTCTCATGGCTGGGCATGCCCAGAAAACCTCACCATGCTGGCTTCCAGGTAGCATCCGCATGAGATACCTGAGCCGCCTCAACCGGCTCCTCTCCATGTGAAGGAGCAGCAGCTCTACTCTGAGCTTCTCCCGGATAAGCGAGCTCCTCACCCTCACTGTGAGTCCAGCCACCCTACGGTGTATCTGCCATCTTCTTCTTTGTGTCACGACCATTGATGAGGGTAGGAACATAGATCTACTGGTAAACCGGGAGATTTGAATTCCAGCTCAGCTCTCCCTTCAACACGATGGTCCAGTACAGCGTCCGCATTACTGCAGACGCTGCGCCGATCCGCCTGTGGACCTCACACTCCAACCTTCCATCATTCATGAACACGATCCTGAGGTGAAACCCACCCTTTTCTGACTAAGAACCATAGCCTCAGATTTGGAGATGTTGATTCTCACCTCAGAAGTTTCTCACTCTGCTGTGAACAGGAAACACTGAAGGTTAGGCTAGGTTAGGTTAGCCTGATGAGGCCATCAGGGCCATGCCCTGCGTTAAATACTACACACTTTATCATCTATAGCACAAAACAACTCCTTTAGCTCGCTAATGCTAACCGACACGCCCACCGAGGTCATCAGTCAAGTGTGTACAGTCAAACTTGTCTATAGCGGCCACTAGAGGGAGTCTGTAAAAGTGGCCGCTATAGACAGGTGGCCTATATAGACAGGTTGGCGTCCAGTTTGAATGTTGACCAATAGAGGAAAAAAAAGAAGAAAAAAAAAGGGGGGGGGGGAAATAATAATAATAATGTTGACCAGTAGAGGGCACATCACATAGTACAATTCACAATTTTGCATGTCCAAAAAGGAGTAGGAAGAAGCAAAGCTTATTTAATCCTACCCCTCATCAGTTTCACATCAGTTGCAATACATTTATTCACCTCTTGTTCTTCCAAGTGTACTTTGTAGGTCTACATGACAATGTAGTGCAATCATAGCCAAGGTTTTTACTTACTAAAAGGAAGCTAGAGGCTTAATAATAACTGATAACTGATAAAATACTTCAGTTAAGTACAACCAAACTCAGTTTTGCTCCCGCTGCCGCATGCATGCTAGCATATGTTTTTTTTTATTGTAGCGTTGCTGGGAGCACGTCCTGTTCCCAGCCTACTTTGCGGTAATGTTTTGGTGCAAATGCTCTTAAAGTTACATGTTTGACCAGGAAATAGCAAGCTCAAAAGAAGACGGCTTTTTTATGTGGAACAACTGACAGTTTGTGTGGATCTTGTGAATGATTGTGACTGAGCTAGGACTCAGTAATTAAAGTCTACACACAACGCCTTCATTGATTGAAAAACAAAACTTTTTCGTGCGTGAAGCTTCTACTTGAGTTGGTAATTTGGCCGCTATATGCAGTCAGATATTGACCAAGGGAGACAAAATGGGTGGCCGCTGGCTGCATTGGACAGGTGACTGCTATACACAGGGTCTATAACATGTAAATTTGCTGGGGGGGATTTTTCAGTGGCTGCTATAGGCAGGTGGCCCTTCTATAAAGGTGGCCGCTAAGACAGGTTTGACTGTATATAAATATAGACTGTATCTATGTCTATGATCAGCCATGCTTTTACTGCGAGCAATGTGGAATGCACGTAAACATTTCTCAAACTCTTAAAAGGCGTCTGACCTTGCTGACGTACTTCCGGTAGTAATAAAGCTGGAACAAGAGGAACAAACAGCTGCTAGCAATCAGCAGCCACAGCACCGCCATACGCTTCACACGAGACATCCGGTCCACTGGACGGAACCGCGTTCCTCATTCCCGCCAAACACCAGCTGTGAGCGCGACCGCCAAACGACGCAAAAAGTCTACACTTGCTCACCGAGACTCAATCCGCCGCCATTTTGAAAAGAAGCACAGTACAATGCGCCGCTTCCGTTTGGGCCCTCCACAATAAAAGCCTCGTAGCCTTTCTCTGCCACTTGTGAAAATAATAATAACTGTAAAATATAGATATCAATTAATTGTTTTGCCCACAATATGTACAAAATTAAAACAATATACATTATAAAGTACTTAAATAATATACAATAATAATGCAATTGTATATAAAGTTATTAAACAATACGATTATAAATAAAATAGTGTATAGTATAATTGTATATTAAGTAGTTAAATCATATAACTGTATAATGTAAGGTAGTTATAAGTCATTGTGTTCATTTTTTACTCTTGTCACGTCGACGCACGCATCCGCGCACGGAGCAACAAGATGGTGGAGGGTTTGCCGAGTTAAAAGTTGGAAGTTGGAAGTTGAAATGTACTTGTTTGGAGAAGAAGGACGACGTGAAATGTCGCTGCAGCTTCTCTCGGTTTTGTCCTTTTCGCTTTGGTCGCCGACGTGTCACAAGTGAGGACGACTTTGATGCTTTTCTAGAAGAGACGAGGTAAAAAGCACCATGGCTCGTTAGCTTAGCTGCGAGCTAAGTGTTTGTTTTGGTCGGACTCTTGGTGTGCGGGTGGGTTCGGAGATCCAGACTCTTTAGTTCTGCCGCCTCCACCTGGAAGTAAATGTGTGCGAGCTTGTTGAACAGACAAGAAAGGAGTTTTTGGGGTTCAGTGGCCCAGTAGCAGATTGCCGTTAGCTAGCCAACAATTAGCATCAGAACCAAGAGTCTTTTACTTTCATTACACTGACTTCCATTCATCGAGTCCACTAACAACACTACTCTTGCTTACAAATCACTGCATGGGACTTTACTTTCCTCCATTTGCAATAGAGTTGGATATATGCTATATATTAAACACGTTTTTATCCTAGCAGCCTGCACGTCTTTGTTTTGGTGAAGCAATGAAACTGATTCTTACTCATTCATGTTGCGATTGGGAGTCTTTTTTTTAACGGAAAAGCAACTTTAACTGTGTATGAAAATATAACATCATGTGATATATATGAGTCAGGTTTATTGCCGGGTATAGTTTACACTTGTGGTAGGTTGATGCAACAAGAATTGTATCAACAGAATAGAAAGAAGCAGTGCAAAACAGGCGGAGTTAAACAACAACCATAGAATTGTAGCATTATTTGCAGGAATATTGAGGGAGCAAATATACTGACATATTGCCATGAGTGCAGAGTGCAACATGGGCAGTAACTGTGATGAAGTTGATGAATCAACATATACAGTATATACATGTACATATATATCAGGGGCGTAACCATTCATCCACTACATCAACGTATGGATTTCTATTCCTATGATTCAACTACACCAGTCTCTGTTCAGCAAGTTTCTATTCTGGATGACTTACATTGATCTAACGTGGTTTAAAAGGTAATCAATCGCTTGCATCCATACTAGGAAATAACGCACAGCAGGCTTTATGTGGATGTGTGTGTGTGTGTCTGTGTGTTTATCACTTTTAATGATAAAGACGTGAAACGTTACTCCTTTAACAGTTTGATTTGCCAGAAGTTGATGAGTCATGCCTGTTGACCGGGCACACGGATGACGTCATGGAAAGGCGACTAGCCGACACGTCCTCCATAACGACAGTCCTGTAAAGTGACCATAGACGCCCTCCACCTCGGATTGATTCAGTCTGACTGTGATGTCATTGCCACGCTTTATTCATGTTTATATAAACTATATACGAGATAAATACAGTGTTCGACCACATCGAGTCCAACAAGTGCTTTGAAAGTGAAGTCCAACTGTAAGCCTTTTGAACTCTCTAACTACCTGCCAAGGTCTGTGGGTCCATCACAGCTTTTGTCTCGACTCCATGTTAAAGCGATGGGAACCAAAGGCACCATTTCCCACTGTGAAAGGTGCTCTAACTTCTTACAAAAAACGAGGGCAGTCTAGGAAAGTTCACCCGCACTGTCCAGTATCCAGGTGTTTATTTCACAGTCACACTGCTGGAATATTTGGCTAAAAAGTGACTGAATCGTTTTGGATCCTATCGTTCTAAATGAATCAATATCGTTCTTGAATCGTATCAGCAACTAAGAATTGTGATACCAATTGAATCGTTCTGCCCCTTATATATATATATCTGTGTGTGTGTGTGTGTGTGTGTGTGTGTGCGCGCGTGCATATAACACACACAGTGTCAGGGCTCAGTGGAGGTCCTGGGTGTTGTTGATGAGGCTGGTGGCAGACGGAAAGAAAGTGTAGTGGCTGATGAGGTTGTGGTGCTGCTAGACAAGGATAACGTAGTTGTAGAGGATGATTAGTGCGTATTCATCTCATGCTAGCATCTGGCAACACGCACGCACACAACAATAAGATGTCACATATCAGTAACAGCCTGCTTGCTGCAGCTCAGGCAAAGCATGCTGGGAGAAGCGGGGGGGGGGGGGGGGGGGGGAGCCCCTCCCATCTCCCAGTGAGCGGGGCTCCTGATTGGCTAGTGTGCGGCCCAGCTGACGCTTCTGTCAGGCACAGCAGAGGAGGTGATGGAGGCGACAGCGATGGGGTGAGCTGCCATTTTCTCTCTTTTATTGTTCTTCTCTTGGCGTTCCGGCGTCTGTGTGCTTGTCTTTGTTCTCCGGCGGACGAAGGGAGGAAGGGTGAGGAGGCGGTGATGGAGGAGGAGGTGGCTTTCTGTCATTGTCTCTTGTTGGAGGCGGTCTCTCTCCGCTCCAAATGTTCTTTGAGACTCAGGAAGCCATGAAGGAGCAAGAAGGGTGGGGTGGGGGGGATGGGGGTGTGAGGGGTGGGGTGTTTGATAGTGGGTGACAAAATGGCTGACCACTAATGGAGGATGGAGAGGATGAGGATGAAGATGATGGAGATGAAAAACAGAATAAGCTTTTTCACTGATGAAAATATGTACTATTGTACTAGTGTGTAGTATTACTGTGTAGTATTTAGCATATAGCTGACATGGCATCAGTACTGTGTGTAGTATTACTGTGTAGTACTTAGCATATAGATGACATGGCATCAGTACTGTGTGTAGTATTACTGTGTATTACTTAGCATATAGCTGACATGGCATCAGTACTATGTGTAGTATTAGTGTGTAGTACTTGTTATTAAGCTGACATGGCATCAGTACTGTGTAGTATTAGTGTGTAGTACTTGTTATTAAGCTGACATGGCATCAGTACTGTGTAGTAGTGTGTAGTACTTGTTATATACAGTAGCTGACATGGCATCAGTACTGTGTAGTATTAGTGTGTAGTACTTGTTATATACAGTAGCTGACATGGCATCAGTACTATGTGTAGTATTAGTGTGTAGTACAAGTTATTAAGCTGACATGGCATCAGTACTGTGTAGTATTAGTGTGTAGTACTTGTTATATACAGTAGCTGACATGGCATCAGTACTGTGTAGTATTAGTGTGTAGTACTTGTTATATACAGTAGCTGACATGGCATCAGTACTGTGTAGTAGTGTAGTACTTGTTATATACAGTAGCTGACATGGCATCAGTACGGTGTAGTATTAGTGTGTAGTACTTGTTATATACAGTAGCTGACATGGCATCAGTACTGTGTAGTAGTGTGTAGTACAACCATGTCCCAACACATCCATCTTCCTTTTCTCACTGCAACACGCCAATCCCAGCATGTAATACATACATGACTGATAGTCAAGTATAACAGTACAGCTTCATCTACTTGTATTAGTAGTAATAAATACATGATGACTTAGCAGATGCAGATACTGTAGGCATGCATGTACTTGTAGGAGTTGTTTGTAGTAAGTAGTAGTAGCTGAAGGTGTTGGGTAAGAATGGCAGAGATACTATGGATATACAGACCCTTTCCAAAAAATTAAAATGTCATGGAAAAGTTGTTTAATTTCCATAATTCCATTCAAAAAGTAAAACCTTCATAGATTATAGATTCAGGGCCCACAATTTAAACAATTTCAAGTGTTTATTTGTTTTTTTTTTACGTAATTTGGGCTTCCAGCTCATAAAACCCACGAAAACAGGAATTCAAAAAATTAGAATACTGTGAAGAAATCACCATTTACTTCTCAGTTTTTGCAGGAAAAAAAAGAAAGAAATTAGGATCAAATCAATCAAAATATGGTACTTTCAAAACGATATGTCAATCTTCAATACTTGGTTGGGAATCCCTTTGCCTTAATCACTGCCTCGATGCCACGTGGCATTGAAGCAATCAGCCTGTGGCATTGCCTGGGAGTTATGGAAGCCCAGATTTCCTTGATGCTTGCTGTCAGCTCTTCTTTGTTGTTGGGTCTGGTGCCCCTCATTTTCCTCTTGAGAATACCCCATAGATTCTCAATGGGATTTAGGTCCGGTGAGTTGGCTGGCCAGTCAAGCACTGTGATGGCATGGGCATCAAACCAGGTTTTGGTGCTTCTGGCGGTATGGGCAGGGGCCAGGTCTCGCTGGAAGATGAAATCTGCATCTCCATACAGATCCTCAGCAGAAGGAATCATGAAGTCCTCTAAAACATTCTGGTAGACTGTTGCGGTGACCTTGGATTTAAGAAAGCAGAGTTTACCAACACCTGCACCGGCCATTGCACCCCAAATCATGACGGACTGTGGATATTTCACACTGGACCTCAGGCATCTTGGGTTCTGTTCCTCACCCGCCTTCCTCCAAACCCTTGGACCTTGATTCCCAAATGAAAGGCACACTTTACTTTCATCGGAAAAGAGGACCTTGGACCACTGGCCAACAGTCCAGTCCTTCTTCTCCTTGGCCCAGTGGAGACGCTTCCTACGTTGGCTCAGGTTCAGAAGTGCCTTGACCCGAGAAACCCGACAGTTGTAGCCCATCTCCCAGATGCGTCTGAATGTGGTGGTTTTTGAAGCTGTGACTCCCGCCTCATTCCACTCTTTCTGGATCTCTGCCAGATTCTTGAATCTTCCCTGTTTGATAATCCGCTGAAGCCCACGGTCATCTCTTTTGCTGGTGCATCTTCTCCTGCCACATTTTGCCCTTCCTCTAGACTTTCCATTGATATGCTTGGACACAGCACTCTGTGAACAACCAGCCTCCTTAGCTATGAACTTTTGTGGCTTACCCATCCTATGGAGGGTATCAATGATGGTCTTCTGGCCAATTGTCATGTCTGCAGTCTTCCCCATATTGAAACCAACTGAGACAATTGAACCAAACTGAAGCAATTTAATGACACCTGGGGAAGCCTGTGCAGGTGATTTGAGTTTAGTAGATGATTAGTGTGTGACACTCAGTTTAAAACATTCATGCCCTGCAAAATTTGGGCTGATTTCTTCACAGTATTCTAATTTTTTGAATTCCTGTTTTCATGGGTTTAATGAGCTGGAAGCCCAAATTATGTAAAAATAAACAAATAAATACTTGAAATCGTTTAAATTGTGGGCCCTGAATCTATAATCTATGAAAGTTTAACTTTTTGAATGGAATTATGGAAATTAAACAACTTTTCCATGACATTCTAATTTTTTGGAAAGGGTCTGTACAAGAAGTGATAAATCAATGAAATAGTAAACTGGGAGAGTGCAGACCTCTGCCAAGCGCCATAGTCCCGCTCATTGTGATTGACGGCATAAATATTAGTCCTACATGTATTGTATGTACATATTTAGATTAATTAGCCATTGGATTCATCATCATTCATCATCACTTTATTAATCCCACAGCAGGGAAATTCATCTGTTACAGCAGCAAGCAAGATACACAAGTATGTACACAAGTAAAGAATGCATAGTCATAGACAATGCATGCAATGCATAGACATAGTGAATACAAAATGGTTCAGGTGTTGTAGAGCCTGATAGTGGTCGGTATGAAGGACCTGCGGAACCTCTCCTTCTTACACTGTGAGTGTAACAGTCTGCTGCTGAAGGAGCTGCCCAGGGAAACAACAGTGTCATGTAGCGGGTGAGAGGTGTTGTCCATGATGGATGTCAGCTTAGCCAACATCCTTCTCTCCCCCACTTCCTCCACGGAGTCCAAAGGACCGTCCAGGACAGAGCTCGCTCTCCTGACCAGTCTATTTATCCTGCTCCTGTCCCTGTCCGTGCTGCCCCCTCTCCAGCAGCCCACAGCGTAGAAGATGGCTGAGGCCACCACAGAGTCATAGAAGGTCCGTAAGAGAGTCCTGCACACTTATTGACCAAAATGGCATCTTCCGTAATGGCGGAGTTCTTGTGGCTCTAGCTAGCTAACAAATCCTGTACACTCCTGATCCAGATCTTAAGAGCAGTTGAAAAATGGCTAGAATGGATGAGGTTTTAAGTAGAGATACAATATGCAAACGCAAGAAGGGGGGGTGAGATGAAAAAGCAACAATTCAACTGAAATAGGCTGTTTATCAAAAGTTTAAGACCATCAAATTTCTTTTTTTGTTTAAATGACAAGTTCCAGATGTTTTTTGTCCCACTGCCCCTTCTTGCTTTTGCACATGGTAGCTCTACTTAAAACCTCCAAATGTGCAAAATGCAAATTCTATCCATTTTTCAACTGGTCTTAAGATTTGGATGAGGAGTGTATAGGATGGTGTTTGTTGCATGTGTTGGCTTCATTTCTTGTCTTCCTAGACTGACCTATTTGTTCATATTCTGAATCATAGTATCTGGAATGATTCCATTATCTGGATCTTTAATATTTTATATTTTATATTAAGTTGGGGACCTAGTGTATAGCTAATACTTTACAGAAATTAATTTTGAATAACTTCCTCCCCGTTTTGAGTGGTTGCATCCACAGCTTATGTTCATCTGAAATGCGCTATCAATTAGGAGTCATGTGAAAACATGCTCACTAAAAATGCAAGTGTTTTTAAGTTCTCCGCCCTGTTCCACTGCCGCTGTTGACAACGGGCGCTACGTGCACTCGCTCATCTTCCTCTTGTTGGTAATGCCACTGCTGTGTCCTCCAAATATGACATTTTTACGGGCCTCCAGCTCTCCAGCTAAGATTTCCACCTCAGTTCCGCTTCTTTGTGTTTGGCTTCTCAGCAGCCATGATTCAGAAGAACCGAGCGAAATGACACTTTGCATTGACCATTCTACACACAGGCGTGAAGGTTGCATTGGACGCTTCTAGATGCAGTTTGTCAGGAGAATGTTTGTGCATTTATTGTGGAGACTGAAATGTTGATGTGGACTTTGAACACACCCTCAGCCCAAATCTAAGAGCAGCTTTTCATGTCCTCCTCTTTAGATTTTTTTGATGTCTTGAATGAAAAAGGAATGTAAATCTACCGTCCCCAGGTCAGACGGCAGCAGTCCAACATGGCGGCGGCATCGTATGACCAACTACTGAGGCAGGTGGAGGTGCTGAAGATGGAGAACTCTAACCTGCGACAGGAGCTGCAGGACAACTCCAATCACCTGAGCAAACTGGAGACGGAGGCGTCCAACATGAAGGTTAGTTAGAGCAGGGATCCCCAACCACGCCACCCGACCGGTATCGGCCTGCAGGAAACTCTGTGCAAGGATAAAAAATACATTTGTAAATAACTACACCACACGTTATGGAAATGCACATCCATCTTGGAGATATGGGCCATTTTTATTCCAATAATCATAATATACACTTAGAATCCCACACTTTTTCCATGTTTATGTTGTTGTGGTGAGCAGCAACCTATCCCACTTATTGGATGGTCCTTGAACACACCATGTAACTTTGTCCCGCGCTGCACAGATGGACTACTATACTGTATTTTAACCCTTGTTCTTTCCCCTCATATTTGCTCCCAAATCATGATACCATGTTGTAAGACTGGATGAGCTTATTGAGTGCTGATATCTGTGTTTGTACGACACAGCGCTTTTCATTCATCTTGTTCCTGTCTGAGTTTACATCATAAAACTCATCAATCAGATCCCCTGATGCACGGGGAGACACACTGAGCTGAAAAGAAGACCAATTAGGATGCTTGACGTCGTGACGTGCCACTGCTACCCCTCTTTTTCTGACTTTTTACTCATCTTGGTTCATGGGAGGCTACGTGTGATACGGTGATACTGGCTGATGGGAGACTACGTGTGATACTGGTTGATGGGAGACTACGTGTGATACTGGCTGGTGGGAGACTACGTGTGATACTGGTTGACGGAAGACTATGTGTGATACTGGTTGATGGGAGGCTACGTGTGATACGGTGATACTGGCTGATGGGAGACTACGTGTGATACTGGTTGATGGAAGACTACGCGTTATACGGTGATACTGACTGATGGAAGACTACGTGTGATACTGGCTGATGGGAGGCTACATGTGATATGGTGATACTGGCTGATGGAAGACTAGATGTGATACTGGTTGATGGGAGACTACGTGTGATACGGTGATATTGGCTGATGGAAGACTACATGTGATACTGGTTGATGGGAGACTACGTGTGATACGGTGATATTGGCTGATGGAAGACTACATGTGATACTGGTTGATGGGAGACTACGTGTGATACGGTGATACTGGTTGATGGGAGACTACGTGTGATACGATATTATTATTTTCTTCCTGAGAGTAGCAGGCTGTGGTGAGCTAGCTAGCAGTTACGTCGCAGTACTGACATTGTTTCAGCTACAACCAAGATAAGACTTTGTTAAATATGAAGTTGGCTGATTGTATTGCATGTGTTGTTTCTTGAATTGAAGCATCTTGTCTTCTATCAAAATGCTTCCATTGCAGCTTTCTTTGGCTTAATGTTTGCTGATTAGGGTGAGAAACACCATTGATGGTAAAACATGAAGGTTGTGTTGATCTTGCTGCCACTTTTTTGGAACACATTTTCTTGTTTCATGTTTTCAATGAAGGTAAAAGTAAGCTTAAATGTTGGTTTATCCTTTTCATTCATAATTCATTCATATGCATTTTCAATTGTTGTCTGCGTTTTGTGTTAACGACGTTGGCTTTGTGGAAGGCATTCATGGGATTTCCATGATTTCTTATGGGAAAAATGGATTTGGTTAGAGTTGGACCTTGTGGAAGGAATTAATGATGTTAGTTAATTTTATTGCAAATGTTGTTCCCAAATGGGAACATCAAGCTAGCAGGAGGGTATGGAGCGAGCTGTGTGTTTTTAAAAAAAAAAAAAAAAAAAAAAAAAAAGACATTTTTATCAATTGTGTGTATACTTGCCATCGGCTTGTAGGTGTGGAATGTAACTCCTGTATGGCAGGATAGATAGATAGATAGATAGATAGATAGATAGATACCTGTAGATACTCTATTGATCTCCAAGAGACATTCACATATATTGTAGAAGAATCAAGTAAAACATGAAGTGAAGTAGTATAGTGTGAGTGAAAACACTCTTGTTACAGATTTGACTGGTCACACGTGATTTTTCTTTCCTTTTCTTGGCCCTCAGCAGCATTTCTTTGCCCTTTCCTGCTTCCTGTCCCAGTGCACACCCTCTCATGTCCTGTTTCCCATTTCCTGCCAGTGAGCGGCATTTGCGTGTAGTTAGTATGTTGTTTCTCTGTATGAACGTTGTGGTGAGTGATACTTGTCAGACACATGATGTCACAGTGAGGCTGGTGTGAACAGCTCCATCACAGAATACGGGAATTTTGCACGTAGGAGCACGTACTGTACGTCAGGATGTAAGACCCGCTTTATCAACAAACAAACACGTGCATATGGCCAAGGCACCACTCCCTTGACTTCCATGTAATGCATGTACTCTATGACCTGTAATAATAGACATGACTAAAATACTCCACCTGGGTACTGGCTCACCCTTAATTATTATGTCATCATTAGCACCATGACACTATTTATTTAGCTATGGTAATAAATGCTATTGTATTTGGGTTAGGGTTAGGCCATGTGCCGCTATGATGGGATGTGACATCCTCCAATATCAATACATCAACATGTCATCTTACATTCCATCGTAAGCCTTCCTCCCCCCACTGGTGATGATGATGCAACACACATGTCAATGAAGCACCTTCATGAGAAAATCCTTCATTGTTTTCATTGACCAGCCTTTACCACACCCACTCTCACACAGGAAGTCACACTACTCTCCTTCCTAAACAGGAAGTGCTGAAACAGCTACAAGGCACCATAGAAGAAGACTCTGGGGAAGCGTCTGGCTCTCAGCTGGAGCTCATAGTGAGACTGAAAGGTGAAGAACACACACACACACACACACACAC
The DNA here is from genome assembly GCF_027744805.1 of Dunckerocampus dactyliophorus. Taxonomy (NCBI): domain Eukaryota; kingdom Metazoa; phylum Chordata; class Actinopteri; order Syngnathiformes; family Syngnathidae; genus Dunckerocampus; species Dunckerocampus dactyliophorus. The sequence goes on along the minus strand of NC_072835.1, from coordinate 24,160,993 downwards.
ACACACACACACTGTCTGGTGTCTAATATTCCCTCTTGTGCAGAGATGAGCCTGGACTCTGCTGGTTTTATAGCCAGGCAGAGGCCTCCCGTGCTGCCTTCCTCCTCTTCCAGCTCGGCCTCTTCAAGTGGAGCGGCCGGAGGTTCTGCCGGTTCTGCTGCGTTGGTTCCCAGGAGAGGGCTCCTGTGTGCATCCAGAGACAGCCACGAGCGCTGCCTGGAGGAGCTGGAGAAGGAGAGGTAGTGCTGGAGCAGCGGTTTGTAACCATTGCTGTCATCACTGTACTTTACCAATGCTGTCCTGTTCTGTGATTGGCTGTGGCTGCTGACAGAGCTCTCCTATTGGCTGAGCTGGAGAAGGAAGAGAAAGAGAAGGGATGGTACTACGCTCAACTGCTGAATCTGACTAAGAGGATTGACAGTCTGCCTCTCACTGAAAATGTAAGCTTTTTCTGCATACCATGTTCATGGCCATATTTATCACCATTATTACTAGACTCCTCACTCTTCTGCCAATAAGAAACCTCCAATGGGCTTTCTGTTCTTCATGGGAGGACCACAGACTTTCTTCATTGAAAAGAATCCATCAAGTCAGAAACACAGTACATTCATTGATGTAATGATGACAAATCCAAGAAAAGTCAATTCATTCATGTGACCGCTTCCCTGCGATGGAGCTGAGGAGTGATGCCTTGGCTGGTGAGGAGGAAATAGACAGTGCCGCGTCACTCCTTCAGTAAATGTATGTCACTGTGTCATCACAGTGACATTTATCCTATCAGAAATATGACCGACAAGCAGATGTTAGCATTAGTGATTGAATAGAACAAAATTCATGTCTCCATGTATGTTTTGTAATTGCACATGAAATGAACAAAAGCTTACTGGTGTTGATGGCTGTTACTCATGGCTGTCTTGTACACACGCTCATACACGAAAGCAGTCCTACACTCGTGCGTGTGTAGCCATAGTGCACATATATTCCACGTTGTGTGTGTTGTGGTGCACCTATTCAAGTGGTGTGTGTGTTGTCAGTTCACTCTGCAGACGGACATGAGTCGTCGTCAGCTGGAGTTCGAGGCTCGTCAGATCCACTCAGCCATGGAGGAACAGTTGGGCTCCCGTCAGGACATGGAGAGGAGAGCTGAGGTTGGCCCCGTGTCTGTCTGTGAAACGTTTGCTGCACTGGCCACACCCTCACCCCACTTGTGTGTTTGCAGGCTCGTACGTCGCGTATTCACCAGATTGAGAAAGACATCCTGAAACTGGGAGCTCGACTCCAGGTAGCGTGGTCCCCACTTCCCAGTGCTGCTGCCACAGGTCGCTGGTGCTGACCCTTTGTTTGTGGTTATGTGTCCAGGTGGAGACATCACAGGGCTCCAATGACAGTTGTGTCCTGGGAGGTGCTCAGGTAAGTCATCAGTTGTTTAAAGTGGACTACCATGATACAGCAACCCAACCAGTGGAAAGGTCTTCTTTGGCTGCAGAACACCAGTATACGCTTGGACCACGAGCCGGCCAGTGAGACGGGCTACTCTGTGCCTCGACGAATCACTAGCCACTTAGGAACAAAGGTGAGCACATCCGCCTGGTAACAGTCCCCTCCCCCAAAATTGAACAGACTGCAGCAGGGGTTTCCTTCAGGGCGCCAACAGTCCAACATACTTGCTTTATATCTCACCTCTTCCTGCTTTCACTATGGCAACTAGCACACGCGCACACACACACTAGTTATTTGTTAATAATGCTCATGGCTAAGTTTAGCTACTAACACTAGCTAGCATTGACTGTATAGCCTATCATAACAACAACCTGAATGTAAATTGATGGTGGCTTCTCTGACACTGCGTACGTGTAAGTGTACACTAGAGGTGAGTGACAGCCATAAACGCCAGTTATTTTTATTCAGACCAAAGGAAAGTTTTCTGCTGTTGAATTTGTAGCTGTGAAACACATGAGCATTTTGGAAGAATGAATTGCTAGCAGATGTTAGGTGCTGGTGGTGGTCTTTGTGCTGTGGGGCGGGTTGCGTAGAGTCCAGTTCAAGGGTTTCATGTTTTTAACGGGGTGGTGCACACAGTGATGGTGTGTGTGTGTGTGTGTGTGTCCCTGCAGGTAGAGATGGTGTACAGTCTTCTGTCCATGTTGGGGACTCACGACAAGGACGACATGTCCCGCACATTGCTTGCCATGTCCAGCTCGCAGGACTCCTGCATCGCCATGCGCCAGTCAGGCTGTCTTCCGTTGCTCATACAGCTCCTGCATGGCAATGACAAGGACTCGCTGTTGCTAGGTAAGCATCATGGCCTTGTCACAGGAAGGTACCCAGCTCAACACCGTCCTCTCCTCACTTTCTTCTTTTGCCCGTTGCCAAGGTAACTCCCGCGGCAGCAAAGAGGCTCGTGCACGAGCGTCCGCGGCGCTGCACAATATCGTCCACAGTCAGCCGGATGATAAACGGGGGCGGCGGGAGATCCGAGTGCTCCACCTGCTGGAGCAGGTGCGTCACTACTGCGAGGCCTGCTGGACCTGGCAGGAGAACCACGAGAGAGGCGTGGACCAGGAAGACAACCCCAGTGAGTGAAATAAGCTCGTCAGCGCTTGGTGTGCACACAATAAGGTCTCGTGTGCATGCTCTTATCTGTGCTGCAGTGCCATCGCCCGTCGACCATCAGATCTGTCCCGCCGCATGTGTCCTCATGAAACTGTCCTTCGATGAGGAGCATCGACACGCCATGAACGAGCTTGGTGAGCCGCTAGCACTAACCCTAACCCTAAAAGCCAATAGCTGCCAACTTTACACCTTATATCGCTCAGCTTTTATTTGTCATTGTTCAAAATACAGCTGTTATTTTGTTAGCAATAAATTACAAATGATTTGCTTCTAGGCTAAAATATGCTAAATAATTCATTTCAAGCATAAAAAATGGCTAAATGAACCAACTATTCATTTATTTTCTATGCTGCTAGTCCTCACTGGTGGGTATGCTGGAGCCTATCCCAGCTGACTTGGACTGGTATTGCGTGTTTACAGTTGCTCAACTGCAAAAGAACAAGACAAACACTTACATAACAGGCAATGTAAAACGAATCAAATCTAATCAAATAAAAAGAATGTAAGATAAAATAGTGCGTATAAATATACTGTACACAAGGGAGGGCAGACAGTACAACGCAGTAATGTAGTGGGTGAGGCAGGGGAGGTATTGTGGAGCTGGATGGCGTGTGGAATGAATGAAGTCCTGTAGTGTTCACTGTGGGAACGGAACAGGAGGAGTCTGTTGGAGAATGAGTCCAATGGAGACGGTGGGTGGGGTTGTCCATGACGGAGAGCTGTTTGTCCAGTATCATCCTGTCTCTCACTGTTACAAACACCTCCAACTGAATGCTGATAACTGTTCGGCTTTCCCGATCAGTTTGTCCATCTGGTTTATATCCTTTTTGCTGGCGCTGCTCCCCCAACAAACCACAGCACAAAACGGGGCCCTGGCAACCACAGACTGGTAGAAGATCTCCAGCAGAAGATCACCACACATTGAAGGACCCAAGCCTGCTCAGGCCCTTCTTGTAGACCGCATTGCTGTTGTCCTTCCAGTCTGCTGTTCATTTGGACTCCCATGTACTTGTAGTGGTCCACTGCTGCCACCGCCTGTCACTGCATGGTGATGGGCTCCACAGGAGTCACCTTCCTCTTGAAGTCTATCACCAGCTCTTTGGTCTTGTCCACATTCAGGAGCAGGTGATTTGCCTGGCACCGCTCTACAAAGTCAGCGATCACTGTCCTGTACTCCATCTCTGATACACCCAACCACTGCAGAGTCATCAGAGAACTTCTGCAGGCGGTACGACCCAGAGCTGTACTGGAAATCAGAGAGTAAACAGGAATGCGGTGCCCCCACACTACTGACCACAGTATCAGACAGGGAGCTCCCCAGCCGCACAAACTGGGGCCTGCCAGACACGTGATCAGTAGTCCAGGAGACAGTGGATGAGCTCACACCCGTCCTGAGCTGCTTCTCACTCATCACAAAGGTACTGGAGAAATGAAAGAACATGAGCCTCACAGTGCCCTTCCCTCCATCCGGGTGAGAGCGAGCACGATGCAGCAGGTAATGACAGCATTATCCACACCCAACATGAGCTTCATATGCAAACTGTAGACGGGCCAGGAACGGGGCCACCAGGGGTCTGTCTCAGCTGAGCCAGCACGAGCCTCTCTAGGACCTTCATTGAAGGTCTGAAGTTGTTGAGGCCAGATGGGATGGGCTCTTTGGGCACTGGCACTAGGGAGGATGTTCTCCATAGCACTTGTACCTTTTCCAGCTTCAGACTCAGGTTGAGCAGCACAAGTACTCAGAACCCGTGGATTAACGTGATCTGGGTCTGCTGACTCAGCTTGGCTGTGACTCTCCAGCTGCCTTTTCACTTGGCCAGGTGACAGTCACGGGGCTGATTTCCTCAATGGGGGTGGGAAGCAGCGGTGACATGAAGGAAGGTGTCAGTGGTGGGTTGTGAATTGCTCGTCTGGGGGAGTGGTGGAAGAAGGGCACTGAATCTACTGAAGAACACATCCAGATGGTTGGTCTTGATGTTGAAGCCAGTGGTCATCCTGCCCTTCCACATGTACCGAGTCTTGTTCTGCTTCCTCCTGGAGGCATCTAAGCTAAGCTGGACTAAGCTTCCACTGCATCCTCTTCAACTCGTCCTGATCTCCACATGTGAAAGCCTGCTTCTTCTTGTCCAGCTGGCTGGTGATCCGGGGCTTGTTAGGAGAACAATGGACAGTTCTTGCAGTCTTCACAGAAGTTGATGTACTGTCTACTATATTGGCTAATACAAATGTAAACCTGGCTATAGGGGTGTTATTTCGTGCCGAGAAGGCTCTAATAATGTTAAAAAGCATATTTACAAGATTGTAAACAGGTTTTCTATGGCATAATTACCTAAATAGTCCATTTATTAATGCTGAATCCTACTTCATGGAAATTCACTTATCGCGATCGAGTCTGGAACCCACCTGCGATTGGCTGGCGACCAGTCCAGGGTGTAGCCCGCCTCTCGCCCAGAGTCAGCTGGGATAGGCTCCAGCATACCCCCTGCGACCCTAGTGAGGACAAACGACATAGAAAATGTATGGATGGAGTCTTCAACCAATTAACTGCCATAAAGGAGGGATGGCTGTATAGTACAATACATGTAATAATATTCATCTAGTAGTAATATTCATGTCATCCATGGCATACCACTTGATCATGACTGTATTATGGATTTTTTGCCTCCATTAATGCTAAGACAATCAATACTGTATTATATCAGGACTATTTATTGACTTACCGTAAAGCACCGTGTATAAACCGCACCCGTGTATTAACCGCACCCCCATTTTCAGGCTCATGGCGGGGGGAAAAAATTTTTTTAGTTCATAAATGCTTGCCAACTCTTTCATCTCAAATCAACATGCGTAAAGGTACTAAGCAATTTCAAAAAGAAGCATAAAGGAGAAGTCTGAACTTCGGCATGTAGATCTTTAATATTATGGCTAAGCACAGATTATTAATAATAATAATAATAATAATAATAATAAAGAAATTTGCAATTTTCAGAGATGTTTTGATATCTTATCTTTCACTGCTTCTCTTTTTCGCTATTATTTTATTGCATTGCTTCAGTGTGAATTTGAATAAACTCCAACATTGTATTGTATTTTACATTGGAAGCTTAGGTTAGCTTCAGTGTATATAGAGATCCTTTCACTGTGTGAAAATACAGACAGCCGTCAGATAAGTTAGTTGCATACACAAGCATTTTCAGCAACTGTACAGCAGAGGGCGCTAAAGTCAAAGCAACTGTCTGACCCACAGATGGCTATTCTAACATGGGCTTCTCGTGAATTTGTGCGTCTGGTCACAGACCTGTAATCATGTATAAACCGCACCCCGATTTTTTGCTTCTTACCTCTGGGGAAAAAAAGTGTGGTTTATACACTGTGCTTTACGGTATTAATACTATCACTCTATAAGTAGTATATTCTACCAGGAGTACTTATGAATAGTATATTCTACCAAGAGTACTTATGAATAGTGTATTTATGAATAGTATATTCTACCAGGAGTATTTATGAATAGTGTATCCTACCAGCAGTACTTATGGACTGTATGTGTGTTTGTTGCCTGTCAGGTGGTCTTCAGGCGGTGGCGGAGCTGCTGCAGGTGGACTGTGAGATGTTGGGTCTCAGTGGAGATCACTATAGTGTCACACTGCGACGGTACGCCGGCATGGCGCTCACCAACCTGACGTTTGGAGATGTGGCCAACAAGGTTGGAGGAGAGCTTTGATGCTTGGCTCGTCTTGTCTCCATGTTTCTAAAGCACATGTCCCCCCTCCCCCCATCAGGCCACACTGTGTTCCATGAAGGGCTGCATGCGGGCCATGGTCACCCAGCTGAAGTCTGAGAGTGAAGACCTGCAACAGGTGTGTTGCTTTACTTGATGCCATGGCGCCAGATGTGTACAATGAGGTTGAACATACGTGTCAATCACGTGTCAGGTGATTGCAAGCGTGTTGAGGAACTTGTCATGGCGAGCGGATGTGAACAGTAAGAAGACGCTGCGTGAGGTGGGCAGCGTGCGAGCGCTGATGGCCTGCGCCCTGGAGGTTCAGAAGGTGAGTCACACCTTTCCTCGCTGTCATGGCTCTTTGTTGCCCAGGTGGCTCATCCGCTTCTTGTTCTGCTTGTGGCAGGAGTCCACGCTGAAGTCCGTACTGAGCGCGCTCTGGAACCTGTCAGCGCACTGCACGGAAAACAAGGCGGACATCTGTTCGGTAGACGGTGCTCTGGCCTTCCTGGTGGGAACGCTGACGCACCGCAGCCACACCAACACGTTGGCCATCATCGAGAGCGGTGGCGGCATCCTGAGGAACGTCTCCAGCCTCATCGCCACCAATGAGGTGTACAGGTGCGTGCCCTTGTCGGGCATCTCGCACTAACCTCCATGCGCTGTCACGCTAACGGTGCATGTGCGTGATGTTGCAGACACACCCTGCGAGAACACGGCTGCCTGCCCACACTCCTGCAGCACCTCAAGTCTCACAGCCTGACCATCGTGTCCAACGCCTGCGGAACGCTCTGGAACCTGTCAGCACGCGACGCCAAGGACCAGGAGGCCTTGTGGGAGCTGGGCGCTGTGGGAATGCTGCGCAACCTTATCCATTCCCGCCACAAGATGATCGCCATGGGGAGCGCTGCTGCCCTGCGCAATCTGATGGCAAATCGGCCTGCTCGCTACAAGGACGCCAGTGTGGTGTCACCGGGGGCCGGGGCTCCGTCACTGCACGCCCGCAAACAGAAGGCACTGTTCAAGGAGCTGGACGCTCAGCAGCTGTCAGAGACCTTCGATAACATTGACAATCTCAGCCCCAAGGCGGCGCACAGGAAGGGGCGGGGCTGTAACGCCAGCAACGGCGGAGTAGTGAGCGGCACACGCTCCTATACTAACACGCCAGTGCTGTCCAGTCCGAAAAACGCAGACGGCTCAAAGCGGAGCAGCGATGACACCACATATGTGCGGCCAGTCTTCACGGCCAGCGTGCGAGCCTCCAGCGACAGCCTCAACAGTGTGACCAGCGCAGACGGCTACGGCAACCGTGGCAAAACAAAACCCTCTTCGGAACCGCTCTACTCTTCGGACGACAGTGGCGCCAACAGGTGCTGCATTTACAGAAAGTACCCGGCCGATCTGGCGCTAAAGATTCGCAGTGCTAACCACATGGCGGATGATGACGGCGCCGAGCTAGACACGCCCATCAACTACAGTCTCAAGTACTCAGATGAACAGCTGAATTCAGGGCGCCAGAGTCCCAGCCACCGCGGCAGGGCCGAGGCCCAGGACGATGACGAGCAGGCGGGCAGGGTGAGGATGAGAAGCGATGGCACCACGTCTGTGAGCAACAACACCCACATGACACCGCCGCCGCCCTCATGCTATGTCACAGCCACGTCCAACTATGGTGGTGACTCCACACCCGAGCAGCCAATTGACTACAGCCTGAAGTACGCCGATGTTCCACACAAGCCTCTGTTTGAAGCCCAAGATGCTGCCGACCCCTCCCTACCTCCACCCCCTGCTTCCTCTGCCAGTAAACCCCGCCCACCTTCTCAAGCTCCCAACCGGCCGCAGCCAAAGAGCAACCAGGAGTCCACACAGACTTACTGCGTGGAGGACACGCCCATCTGTTTCTCTGGTGGAAGCTCACTGTCCTCGTTGTCTCCTGAGGAGGAAGAGGAGGACACGGATGTCATTGGGAGGAAGAGTCGAGGAGCCAACGCGGTGGGCAGCGATTTCTCCACACTCAGCGCTGGCGAGAAGGACAAGCCGCAGCAGCAGCAGAGGATGCGACAGCAGAAGGAAGTAGAGAGCCAGACGGCTGCTGAGGTTCCCACCACACGAGGACGGCGTGGACACCACCATCACCACGGGCACGGCCACCACCACCACCACCATCCCCACCATCACCAGATGACGTCATCGTCGGGTGCCAGGACCCCAAAAAGCCCTCCGGAGCAACCTTACGCTCAGGAGACTCCGCTGATGTTCAGTCGCTGCACGTCGGTCAGCTCCCTGGGCAGCTTCTCCACGTCTTCCATCGCCAGTTCTGTGCGCTCCAGCGAGCCGTGTAGCGGCATGCCCAGTGGCGTGATCAGCCCCAGCGACCTGCCTGATAGTCCCGGACAGACCATGCCACCGAGCCGCGCCAAAACACCCCCGGTGGCGGCCCCGGCCCCTCCTCCAAGGGGCACGGAGGAGGAAAAGGCTGGCGAGAAGGAGCCAGAGGACAGCAGTGCTGACGTTCTACTGCACTTTGCTACTGAGAGCACGCCACACGGCTTCTCCTATGCCTCCAGCTTGAGCGCGCTCAGTCTTGATGAGCCTTTCATCGCAGCACACATGAAGGAGGAGGAGGAGGAAAGCGGCAAAGAGGTCAGGGAGGTCAGGGAGGAGTCGGACGATGATGATGATACTCAGATCCTGGAAGCGTGTATCAACATGGCCATGCCCAAATCATCACGCAAACCAAAGAAACCTCAACAAGCAGCTCCACGCAAGGCCAGCCAGCTTCCCGTCTACAAGCTCCTCCCCCCTCCCAGTCGCAGCCAATCGCAGCAGAGGAAGGACCTGCTGGCAGTGGAGGAGGTGCCTCGTGTCTACTGTGTGGAGGGAACGCCGCTGAATTTTTCCACAGCCACGTCGCTCAGCGACCTTACCATCGACTCACCGCCCAATGAAGAGGCAAACGCAACTTTGGCTCCGCCCCCCACCTCCCAGACACGACGCACTGGAATTCCCGAGGGCGAGAACGGCGACGACATTCTGGCTGAGTGCATTAGCGCAGCCATGCCAAAAGCCAAACCCAGGAAGCCGGTTCGAGCTTCCTCCAATGCCGAGCCGGTCCATACGCTGCCCATCCCGCCTCCTCTTCCTCCTCCACCCCCGCCCCTCTTCAGCCCCCAGCAGCACAAGAAGAAGCCCACATCACCAGTGAAACCCATGCCCCAGCGTGTGGCGTACACCAAAGTCAAACCGGGCTTTGCTTTCGACTCACCGCATCACTACACGCCCATCGAGGGCACGCCATGTTGCTTTTCTCGCAACGACTCGCTCAGCTCGCTGGACTTTGATGAAGACGACAAGGACGAAGACAAGAAAAGGAAAGAGCAGGACAAAAAGAACAAGCAGCAGGCAGCGGCTGTCTTCCCACAGAGCAAAGCTGCCACCAACCCGCCCACCGTGGACGAGAAGCAGAAGTTCGCCATCGAGGACACGCCCGTCTGCTTCTCCCGAAACTCCTCCCTCAGCTCACTGAGCGACATCGACCAAGAGAACAACAACAAGGAGTTTGCCACGCCCCAGCATCCAGACGGAAACAAAGACGCCACAAGGGCGCCGCATCTTCCTCAAGCAGAGGCTAAGACCCGCCCACTGGCAGCTTGCGGCTACACCCCCAAAGCCTTCCATGTGGAGGACACGCCCGTTTGCTTTTCCAGGAACTCGTCGCTGAGCTCGCTCAGCATCGACTCTGAAGATGACTTGCTGCAGGAGTGCATCAGCTCCGCCATGCCGAAGAAGAAGAAGAAGACCACCACTGTTGCTGCCGCCTCACCGCTTCCCACTCCCAAAGCAGACCGGGACATTCTGGTCGAAGAGGAACCTTCGGAGGTGCCGAGAAGCCCCGCCTCCCCGGACTCTGAGTCATTTGATTGGAAGGCGATTCAAGAAGGCGCCAACTCCATCGTCAGCAGCCTCAACGCCGCCGCCGCTTCTTCCCTTTCCCGCCAAGCGTCATCAGACTCTGACTCCGTGCTGTCCCTGAAATCTGTTGGCTCGCCCTTCCGCCTGCCGCCCAGCAGCAGCCCCGCTCAGGAGGAAGGGGAGGAGTTGAAGCGAGGCGCCAAGATTGTGAAGCCGTCGGCAGACGTGAAGAAGAAGGAGGAAGATGAGGAGGTTAAGTCTGTGAGGGGCGGGAAGAAGGTCTACAGGAGTCCAATCACTGGCAAACCCAGGGCAGAGCTATCAGCCAGGGGGCGGAGCAAACCCAGAGCAACTGTTATGGCTAAGGCCCCAGGAAGTGGCGATGGTGCAGAGCGTGGAGGCGGCTCCTCACGAGATTCCACACCGTCACGCTCTTCTCAGAAGGGAGGAAGACCGTCACAGCTTCCACGCACAACGTCTCCAGGAAATGCCACCAAAGCCGCCAAACAGAGCACGGTGGCCGCGAGGGGCGGGGCCAGCACCCCACAGAGCGATTCTGCTTCCAGGGCCAGCAGCGCCACAGTGGCCAAGAAGCAGAAGGCGGAGCCTGAAAAACCCGCGCTCGTCCGTCAGTCCACCTTCATCAAGGAGGCGCCCAGCCCCACCCTCAAGAGGAAGCTGGAAGAATCGGCAACAGCGCCACCCATTGAGTCCCCATCTAGCCCGCCGCCCGCATCCAGGAGGCCAGACACCACCCGCTCCCACTCGGAAAGTCCGTCACGCCCTCACGACGCCACATCGTCACGCTTTAGTCGCACGGGCACCTGGAAGCGCGAGGGCGGCGCCGGTGCAGGAAATGCTGGCAAAAATTCCACCTCATTGCCACGCGTGGGGACGTGGAAGCGCACAGGAAGCTCATCTTCTGTGCTTTCAGCCTCCTCCGAGTCCAGTGAAAAGGGGCGGAGCGAGGAGGAGGCCAGCGTGAGGTCCAAGGGAAAATGGCGGAGGGCCAAAAGCGCCGGCGGTGATGCCATCAACAATGCCGACAATTCAGAGGAAGTGTGGGTCCGTCTTGAAGACTGTCCTGTAAACAACCCGCGCTCCTCTTCTTCATGCTCCGCTCGCTCTCCCACCGCCGCCAGCACCCCGCCCGTCATCCACAGCCCCGCCCCCTCTAAAATTCCCTCCTCTTCCTCGTCTTCCTCCTCCAACCTCAACTTGCGTCAGAGCTGCGAGAGCCTGGATGACAAGCCTCCGCCCGAACGCCAGCAGCAGCAACGAGGTCAGCAGCAGCGAGGTCAGCAGCGCAGCGGCGCCGTGGCGGCCAGGGTCAGCCCCTTCAACTACACGCCAAGCCCCAGGAAAAGCAACCCCGACGTCACCGTGCCGACCGCCGCCTCATCATCCGCTGCCACGTCAGCGACCACGCCCTCACGGCCCTCGCTCATCCCCACCCCCGTCACCAAGAAACGGGAACCCAAGGGTGGCGAAGGCGGCAGCAGTGAGCGTGGCTCGTACATCGTGACGTCAGTATGAGAACTGTATTTAAGATAGCCCGGCCCCTTTTGCCTCCTCCTTAACGAAACAATTACTCATGTTTTTCTATCACTGTAATGATGTGTAGCGCTTAGCTTCGCCCTTAGCCACTTCCTGCATGACCCCGCCCCCCAAGATGATTCTGGAATCTACTGTTTTGTTTAGTTTTTTTAGAGACGGACTTTGTGTCAGCTGACTGATGTTTGTTGTTTCCTCGGGAACAAACTCATAACTTATTAATTTAAATGTAAACCTTCATTTTCACTGTCAACACTTATGGAAGAATAAAAGTCAACATTTTAGCTGAACACGCTCACCTGCCTCATTTACATACCGCTATGCATGCTGGGAACGTATTGCTTAAACGGGACGTGACGTCATCAGCAGTCGACGCCTGCCTGGATGGCACTGGTACGAATGGAGCCACGCATGCTCGTTAGCAGCTAGCTAGTTTCCAGTCAGCAGGACCCAAATGCCATCAATCAACTTTATTGTCAGTTCACCAGGGTTGGTTTTTTTTTTATCCATCTGATGTCAATACAGGGAATTACTGCTGATACTTTGTGTTTTTTTTTCTTTTCATTTACTGATCTTGATTATGATCCAAATAAAACACAACAAAAGCACAACAAAATGTTTAAAAAATGAACAATTGACTCCGATTGGAATCCTTCAGAGCACTCCTGTGTCCAAGGCTTTTAACGATATAATTCCGACAATGTAAACGCAACAAAATAAACCTACATGTTAAAAGTCTACCTCATCACGCTGGTATTGATCTTGATATCATCGTGGTGATCCACCTACCCCCGCCGTTGACTGCTAGTCCTTTTGAGTGTTGAGACATCTTCACTCAGCTATCACCGTCCAGAACAGCTATATAAAAATATATATCGTGCTTGATGTCTAGTCCAGTCTCCCAATGTACAATAATACTAATAGCTTGACGTATACAGTATGTATAATACAAGTCATCACATTCAACGTGTCCCGCCGGTCCACACAATTACTTTGCAAACAAAGTCAAATAGCTTTGATACCTCAATATTTCAGAGCTGATTTTATCACTGGACAAGATTACTGTATGTTGGTGAGATAATGCACATCTTAGCAAATACAACGATCACCATGGCTGTACTTTGAAATTCTTGGCGGAAGTAGCGTGATTCACGTTAGCTTAATGCTAGGTAGTAGAGGAAAGCGATTCTTCTGGAAATAACCTCTCACGGTGGGAGCTTTTAGGTCTCAACCCATATGAAAATTACATTTGGGGGAATTTAAGGAAGTCTACTGAACCGCGAGGTGTGACGAAGGTAAAATGTTTCTTGCGAAAAGTGACATTTCGGAGCGTGTTACGAACACAGAGTAGCATGCTAATAGCAGCTGTAGCTAGCGCCATCACCGCGGCTTCTGTCCCACAGATGGCGTCTTTGGCCGCTCAGCTCCCATCATTGCACGCGATTGCCATGGTGCTCCTCAGGGGAGGCGCGACGAGGACTTAGAGGTCGTGTTCGCTTCACTGCTACTACATGCAGGAGGTCGGTGGGGGCCAAATCTCGCGAGAAGAGTCACCGTTAACCTTAAATTGGAGTCATGTAGTCTACTAAAGGACGTTTGCAGATGCTGTCTTTACTCTTTTGTAATTGTATTTATTATATTTGTTTTAGGAGAGTCATCATGCCGGCTGTGACTCCACCCCCTGTGCTCCCATTGGCTGACAGCGATGTTGATGGATCTGCACAAACAAGTATGTGTGTCTTTATGTCCCACTCGTTGCTTACTTTACATCTCCGTGTCCATGATGGCTTTTTCCCTTAGGTCCTCCTCCCACAGCCTCTGTTCTTAGCCATCATCCTTGTCCAAGCTGTCCTTGCTCCTCCCTCCTGCCCCGCCTCCTCGCCGCCCACAGGATGGAGATACGACGCCTCCTGCGAGGGGCTCTGACGTCTTTGGGTCGACGGCTGGACGTCCTGGAAAGGAGAAGCGGGAGGAAGACGAGGAAGAGAAGCAGGCGGACAACAGAAAAAGAACAAGGAGTAGGAGCCAGGAATTGTCCTCCTCATGTCTCAGGTAACACACGTTCTTGTTTCCATCACCTAGTGAGGACTTAAAAGGACACTGAGACATCGTGTCCTCACTTTGCCACCGCTTGTCTATCCTTTGGAACCATTGCCCTCACCTGGACACTACTTGTCCTACTTGAACACCTCAGTGTCTTCCTCAAACATCACGGCAGACATGTGGCCCTCTAACGTCTTATTTTGCTTCTTCTTTAGCTTTCACCCCCTTCCCTGGCCTTTTTGTGTCCACCTGTAGCCCCGCCCCCATTTCTTCTTCAATGCTTGACCCGCTCCTTTGCTGGAAGAGCAGCCAATCAGAGCAGAGGGGCGGAGAGGAGGAGGGGAGAGGCAGAAAGAGGAGGAGCCACCATAGAGAAAGAGGAGTGGTGGGTGTGGCTCCAGAAAAGAGAGAAGAGGATGCTGGGAGGTTTGTGAGCCGCATGGCGCTCTGCCGACCAGGACGCGGAGCTAATGAGGACGCGCCACTGATGCTTGTCAATTTTGACCACAGAGGACAGAAAGAAAGATGGGATGGAGGCGGTGTCCAATCAGTGAAGGCCATCGATGTTGTCGCCAGGCCAAATGGTTGCAGGTGGGAGGTGGATGGATGGTGGATTGATGGTGGATTGCTGGTTGATTGATGACTGAATATGAAAATTAATTGCTTGTTTTTTGTTTTTCAGCAGCATGTCTTTTCACTACCTGCGTTTGTCAGGCCAATGGCGCTTCTCAGACTTCAACCCTCCTCCTTCACTTCGCTCCAATCACAGATCTCTGATCATCGCTGCCTCTTTTAGCCCCACCCCCCTGCTGCGTCTCTCAACGGCCATGGTCTCGATGAGGGGCGGGACTTGCTGGAATCCACGGAGGTGCCTGAGGGACTGGACAGCCCCGCCCAGTCTCGGCGGCGATCACTGGTTGGTTGGTTGTTGTAACCTCGTTAGCATAAATATGTTTCTGATATGTTTTTCTTTATGATTGACAGCTACGTGCGGCCTTCAGCAGATCTCAGGTCAGTTGGCAACGCTTGCTCAAACATTTGTTCTCGTTGGCTTATGTCATGTGACTTACAGACGCACCAAGCAGGAAGGCAGTCACGGCGCCGGGAGCCGCCCCCCGTTCGTCCGACCAGCCCCGCCTTCGGCCGACGTGGCATCAGCTCTGCTACCGGCCGGCCAATCGGTAGCCGGCTCCATGGAGGTTCGCTCATCTCCGACTTCAGCGTGAATGAATATTTCCTCGTCACGTTCTTGGCTCTTTCCACGGCAGAAAGGAAGACGAGTGTCGCAGATTCCCATCCGCCGCGCGTCGCCCCGTGAGACGCCACTCACGCCCATGGGCCTGCCAAAGGTCAAAAGGTAGGACGACCTGGTGGACACTGATGGAGGACGAGAAAGGGCAACGTGTGCTTTTCATGTTTCAGAGTGACGAAGAAAGACTTCAGTGTGGAGGAGATTTACACCAACAAGAACTACAAATCTCCCAGCATCAACAGGTCAGCAACGCCGCCGTCACGCCAACAACTACTCGTCCCAGCATGCTCCACTCTGCCCCTGCAGGAGCTTGGAAACCATCTTTGAGGAGCCTCGGGAGAAAGATGGAGCGCTGCTTCTGATTGGCCAGCAGAGGCGGCGTAGGCTCCTCCTCTTTCCTGACTTCACTCAGCCCAGGAAGAGGAAGCGGCCCCAAGGTATTCTTGACCAGGGCCTGGTATCGTTTAGATATCATCCGATACCGCTGCCAAATCCATACTTTTCAAAAAAAACAAAATTGTTTTCTCACCTGCAAGTTGAGCACAATCGTCATTCCAGTCCTTCCACAATAATAGTATAATCATTTCAGTCCTTCCACAATAATAATCAAATCACAGGCAATTCACATTAAGTTCTTCATCACAGCAAAACCAGCAGAAATACGCAAAATGAAATCACGTTTCAAGTACGTACGTTCCACTGTTCCACTGTTCCGCTGATGTGCGTACATCCATCCATCTTCAAGTCGGGTCGTGGGGGCAGCAGCCTAAGCAGGGAAGGCCAGGCTTCCCTCTCCCCGGCTAATTCATCCAGCTCCTCCTGGCGGATCTCGAGGTGTTCCCAGGCCAGTTGAGAGACATAGTCTCTCCAATGTGTCCTGGTATTCTCCGAGGCCTTCTACTGGTCGGACGTGCCCTGAACACCTCCCAGGGAGGCATCCTGACCAGGTGTCACCTAATCTGGCTCCTCCAGTGGTTCTACTCCAGTGGTACTTCCAGTTTCTCCCGGATGACAGTGCTTCTCACCTTATAGCCCAGCCACCCTACGGAGAAAACTCATTTCGGCCTCTTGTGCCCGCCATCTTGTCCTTTGGGTTGCTACACAAAGCTTATGACCATAGGTGAGGGTAGGAACGTAGATCCACCGGTAAATTGAGGCTCAGCTCCCTCTTCACCACAATGGACTGAGGCACAGTCCGCATCACTGCAGACGCCACACAAATTGGCCTGTCCATCTCACGTTCCATCTTTCCCTCCTAACGCCTCCACTTGGGCAGGATCTCATCCCCGACCCGGAGAGGACTCTGGTAAGAACCATGGACTCTGACTTGGAGTTGCTGATTCTCATCCTGGCCGCTTCACAATCGACTGAATCGATCTAGTGAGAGTTGAAGGTCACAGCTCAATAAAGCCGACAGGACCACATCATCTGCAAAAGCAGAGACCCAATCCTGCAGCCACCAAACTGGAACCCCTCAACGCCCTGGCTGCACCTAAAAAATTCTGTCTAGTTCTGTGGAATACCTTGTCCAAGTCCACAAAACACATGTAGACTGGTTGGGCAAACTCCAACGCACCCTCAAGAACCCTGCCGAGGGTGTACAGATGGTCTCCAGTTCCACGACAGGGACGAAAACCACACTGCTCCTCCTGAATTCAAAGTTGAATTGATAGTTGAATCTCCTCCTGAGATTCAACTATCCGGCGGATCCTCTTCTCCAGACTCATGTCACCCAAGACACGCACACAGCATCCAGTGTCTTAAGGAACTGCGAGCGGATTTCACCTACCCCCAGGGCCCTGCCACCAAGGAGCTTTTTGACAACCTCAGCAACCTCAGCCCCAACGATAGCAGAACCCACCGTGGAGTCCTCAGGTGCTGCTTCTTCATGGGAGGCGTGTCGGTGGGGTTGAGGAGGTCTTGAAAATATTCCTCGGAATGGAGAGGTCATCTGGAGAAGTTCACAATCAATATTTTCTAATAGCACGACTAAAAGATCAAACGTTGAAATATTAGATGACAAAATGACATCTACTCACCTGATATGTCCAATTTTCTTCCTCCATCAGCCATTGTGGGAGTAACGTGGCTTGTTGAGCAGGTTTACTCTGATCAGCCAATCAGAGGACGGGAAAATGCTGATGTTATTGTTGGCCACATGTGTCAAAGTGGTGCCCTGGAGGGCCGAGACACTACAGGTGTTCTCTCCAAGCAGTTTCTTCCGCAGGTGATTTAATTAATGAGCTCCTTCCCTCAAACTGAAGGTGTTGATCATTAAAATCACCTGCTTTAGTGACTGGCTGGAAAGAAAACCTGCAGTGTCCCGGCCCTCCATGGCACCAGTTTGACACCCCTGTTGTAGGCCATCTAGCCCTGCGAGGACACTCCAAAATGTGATCGGTTAAAGAAACGGCCCCATTAGCAATACTGCTGTAGCAAATAGTACATATGAGTTGTGTGACATGGGCCAGCACTCCTGATTCTGAAGGCCGATGATATGGACATGGCAACACATAGAAGCTGAAATGTGATTGGACAGAAACATGAAGCATCCACATACACGAGTGGAAGCACTGCAGCTCCTCAAGGAAGATAAGAGTAAATGAGTACATGTTCATGCAACTCGGTGCTGCTGGTCGTGTTTAGGCCAGCAGAGAAGGCTTTGCTGGCCCTGACTGCACACCACTGATGTTCATCCATAGTACCAAGTGGTCAAGTGGTTTTCAGAGGCTCTGGGAGACATCAGGGGTGCTGCAGCAGCCTGAGAAAAACAAAGCAGCTCACTAAGCTAAATAGGTTGTGTCTCTTTAAAGGGGCAGGGCTTCCAGTCACAGCGCCACCAAGGAAACGTGCCACCGCCCGGCGTCACTTCCGCATGGTGGGAGGTGCTGACGATGACTCGGACCTGGACGTGATGCTGGTAGAGCGACTCAGCGCGCTGGAAGACTTCCTGACTCGTCAGGGATTGGACGTGTGACATCACTTCCTGTCTGTGGCCTGGTTGAGGAGGCCACGCCCACAGCCGGACGTGTGGTTTTAACTGGATGAGAACAACTTGACCATGTTGACAGCGTCTCCTGTGGACATCCCATCATATTTCCACGTATTTTCAAGTAGAAAGGCAGAAAATACTTTCTTGTTTTTAATATTGAAAGAGAAATTGATTGGAGGAGAAATGTCAATCATTATAAAGAAAAAAAACGGAGCTTGGTCTTTCTTACTGCATCGAGGGAGGTCATGTGACCAGGATGATCCACACGCTCAATGCCAGCAAAAGTTCAACAATAGACAAATTCTGTATTACAACAGGCTTGTTATGTTATAAAATACTAGTCTACAGTATTAAAATATATCTTTTATATGTCCTCAGACATTGGGGGGTATGACTTCAGTAGACGAGAGTGATAGCCGTGGGAACAGGTACCACTGGTGGTACTTGTAGTAGTATTGGTGGTACTCAGGTCTTTCATTTGTTTTCTACGCTGCTTGTCCTCATTAGCGTTGCAGGAGCATGCTGGAGCCTATCCCACCTGACTTTGGGCGAGAGGGCGGGTACACCCTAGACTGGTGGTGTCCTGTATACTGCTTGTAGTTTTTCAATGTGAGAGCGTGAATTGAAACAATCTGCTCGTACGTTTTTGTTTGCGTTTGTCATATTGGTGACGCCATAGCTCCTGGACCACCATCATCATGTGTATCATCACGTGACCACAGCAGCAACTTGTTTTGGTGTCACTATCTGCACCAGAACCACCATTCGTTCTGTGCTTGCGCAACAAATGCGTCACTTCCTCCATTTCTATTTTTTTTACTACAGCGCTTCTGGGACGTCACGTGCACTAGTTTCTGTATGGGCATGGTGTGTACTGGATTACCCACGAGGCAGTCCCAAGCCGGCAGTGTACAGCGCTTCCGCGGCACTGGATAAAGAGGAGGGTGTGTTGATATTTAATTGCTAGTGTATTGCTACTCTTTATGTGTAAAATGGAGTGGATTATCTTCAAATTCTTGGGGTAAGTGTGAGTAATTGATAACCCAGTTGCTATTCCATATATTGACCAGAAGAGTGTGCTACTCACGAAGCACACTGACAGCATCGTCTTATTCGTGCTTCGCTTGTGCTCATTTCAAAAATAGCCATCTTAATGAGGGTGTTTTTACCCACTTTTTTTCTCTCCTACGAGGTAATGCTTTTTTCCAACAGCATTTTATAACAGCATATGCAAATTAGACGACGTCATCTAGCGACTTCAAGGACGGCCAGCGAGTTTATGACAATAAAACTTTAATCTTGAATCTTGAATTTCACATGCTTGACCAGTAGAGGGCACTGTGACACTGCTAATGGGACCAACAGGAGATTAAGACCAGTGGGAGGAGACTGAAGAAAAGCTAAATTGTAGCTGTACATGCAATGGCACAGCCTGTGATTAAAGTTTATGAAGAGATAATAGGCCTGCTTAATTCTACACCACCCACAGAACACTACCTCTTTTAGAAGAGTCTAACCACCACCATTTGTTCTTTTTTCAATATCTCCGCCTCCTTGTTGGTGGTGGCCACCACCAACGACGTACTGTATGCTCGACCACTCCTTTTCAAAGGTAAATAACATTTATCATTACGTATTATTATATCACTTTTATTATTGTTTTTTTCATTAATTATCCTCATTTAATATTACTACTGCATCCAAACTCATATTTACATACATGCACACACATATACTGTATACTGTATGTATACACGCACATGTAGTACCTATATCATTGGTAATATTACCTTTTCCCCTACTTAAGAACAATTAGACTTAAGAAAGGTCGTCTGGAACCAATTGTGTTCGTAAGTTTGGGACTTAGTGTACTACCAAAATAAGTATCAAAACCAGAACTAAGGCTAGCTTATAGTGTGTGACAGAACCCCCCACCCCAAATCAAGGGCTAAATGTCACTAGTAGGACCTTTTCGGGGGACGGCCAGGGCAGCATGTGTGGCGGTGGAGATGTGCTTAAGCTGAGCTGCTGCAGGAACTCGAGGAGGAGCACAGACGCCAGGACAAGAACTCCAGGTGAAGCAGGCTGACGTGGAGCAGAAGCAGGAGGCGTGTCGGCCACCCGACATGACAGTGAAGAAACAGCAGAAGAAGCGAGCCATTAGGGTTAGGGGGTAGGTTTTGAGAGCTGGGGAGCGGGAGTGGGGGGGTGACCTCATCTCCCCATGATGAAGTGGAGGCAGGGCAGGTGCGGATTCCAGAAAGATCTGGGGCTGATTCAGTGCGAGCTCCGGGGGCATGGAAGTTAGTGAGCGCGTGGAGCGTGTGTAAAGCTTGAGGAGCCCAAGTGAAGGCTCCGGTGGGGTGCTGTGGCTTCAGACCGCATGGAGCGGCACCGGTGGCGTTGAGAGCCGACGTGGTGCGTCTTCCGGAAGCGTCGGGGACTGACGCAGTGCGAGCTCCAGGGGCGTCAAGAGGCTTGTGACGTTGTGGAGTGGGCACGGGGGGAGTCAGCAGCTTGGTGTGCCAAGGTGCGCGAATCAGAGATGACCCGAGGGAACTCACTGGGGGCAACGTGGAAAGGCCGTGGCTCAGGGATGAGAGGTGTGCTGACCTCCTCGTGGCGTTGCGTGGGAGGACAGGAAGAAAGACAAGGAGGAAAGCTGAAGCTTGGCGGTCTGATGTTGAGCGGGGGCCAGCCACTCAAATAACGTGAGGAGGGGGTTGCACCTTGGCTTGGCGTGGCGTGTGTACATCCACGGCCCACGCCATAGGGATAAGCGTGCCGTCTGGCCCCCACACCATATCCTCCAGCTCCTGTGGAGTGAACCTTGTGCACTCCTCTTCCATAGACTTGAAGACCTGCACGATCCAGAAGTCCATCTCCGTGAGGTGGTCTTCGTGTGGTCGGAGCAATCTGTCCCGTTTTGGCTTTGTGGCGTTGTGGGGGCGACCACAAGGATGCGGAGAACAGGACACAAACGCAGCTAAAGCTTTATAGCAATGACAACACTCCCACTAACTAAGGAAGCAGGTGCCAACAGGGCAAAACAGGAAGTACTAACAAAATAAGAGTATGAAAACAGGAAATAAGGCATAAAAAGGCAACATAACGAACTGCTCACAGAGCGTGACACAATGAACCTGATTGTGACAAAATGATGTATTTCCAATCCATACGTTACGAACAAAGCCACGTCCATTTTACACATCAACCTATGCCCTTTGCTTTTAAAGGAAAGGTTCATTTTTTAAAATTTTGCCCATCAACAATCCTTCTGTGAGCCATGAACACATCCTTCTCTTTGTTGTGCATTCTAAAGATATAAAAACAGGTCAAAAGAGGCAGCTAATTATCCAATCACGGAGCACCTGTTTGCTGTTGCTAGGTGGATCTTTAAAGTGTTCCTGCTGGTCGCCAACAACGATGGCGTGCAGATCACGAGAGCAGGAAGTGATGCAAGAGCACGACATAAAAAAAAAATATATATATATATATATATATTTTGGAATAATGTTTTTATTAGAACAGAACACACATGAAACAAAGAAAAAGTACGTTCTTACAATGATGGCACAAGGTCAGACATGAGCAACACGAGAGGTCTTGGATATTTGAAATGCATTCAAGAGTGACGTTGCTTTTTTACCTTTCATACATTTGAAGGCAGGTAGATGATTTCCTACGAGGTGTTTTGATCACCGTGAAAAGAGGCTTCAATTTGAGCAATGAATTAAGTATTTGGAGAGTAATCAGAGGTTATTTATAACGTAGTCTGCTGCCGTTCCCTCAGGTTCTTTCACCTTTGGACGTCCTAGGAATGTTAGCTGTTGGCTCCTCCATGTGCATCTTGGAGTTTCTATGTGAACGTATCGTTATTCCGATGGTGACGTAGGATTTTGTTTGGCATCTTTGTTAGAAAGTCTGTTCATTGATGGAGAGTGCTGGGAAATTAGGAGGAGGCAGACCCTCCAAATCAATGTTTAGTACAAGTTGTGTCGGAATGGCCTTGAGTACTTGAGACAATTCAGATGCTGTACAACAAATGCGATGAACTGAACAAACGTTGTCATGTGATAAGCAGGTGATCCGTAAGATGGGATGTTGACCAAATACCTTCATCCAGACACGGAACATAGCTATTATTCCAGGTGTGGCGTGAAATGATGATTGTTTCCAGCACAACACAACCTGCTGGTGAAAGGACGACAACGTTATGGGTACTTTTTCTATTTTATAGTTTTAAACATTTAAGGACAAACTCCATTTTTCCTAATAAAACTCTGGAGAGACAAAAGCAAATACTATTTCTGTCCCGCACAAAAGATTGTAACCATTTGACTTTTAAGATGGCGTTTAGACATTCACAAGCGATTGCTTGTCAGCCACCTTCTTTTTGTTCTTTATTCTTTCCGATTGTTTGATCAAGTCAACTCGTTTTTTCCAAACGTAAAGAAAGTTTAGTTGATGAATTGTTTTGATAGTTTTATCCGGTGTAGCCTAGAAGAACATCTTGCTAATGATTCCATTTTGGTTACGTAAGCGTGTTCTTCAGATACTGTTATCTCTTTGCAGCCATGAATTTCATTTTGTTGGACATTGAGTCGTTTGATCAATAGTTAGCGTTTCCCTCGTGGCACTACTGTCTTTGCTTGGGGGGATTCCTGGATATTTAACACCAGCTGTCATGGGAATATTATACAGTATGCCTCGAAAAGGTTGCAATCAATACAGCACGAGCACAAGTGATATGTTACGAGAGCAGAAGGTGGTGCAGAAGCAGGGAGATCTTCAAAAGTGGCAAAAACGTGTGCTAGTGTTACCCGCCCTGCCCGTACCGGGGCCCGAACACAGAACCTTGGCAATGGGAGGCGAGAGCGCTGACCACACGGCCAAAAGCCCAGAATGTCGACCGTGTGGTCAGCGCAGCTCTCAAGGCAGAGGGAGTGAGGTTTACGTACGTGCACTAGCATAGATAAGTAAACAGAAGTATTCGTCGCATGGGTGCAATGAAAATGTTGTGTTAGCTTGTAAAAATGAACAATCCCGTACTCCAAATGTCATCAGAATAGTTGTCGTGCAACATGTAATGTTTTCAACACTCCAGGTAGAGAAAGGTGCAACATTTCAACGTAAACAAGTTACGAAAAATAAACGTTAGCATACTCGCTTCTGTTAGTCTGGCTGTTTTTGTTGTTTTGCGTCTTTGTAAAACACAAAGACGCTACAAACTTTTTTTTTTTTGCTGATGTGTTGAAAACCTTCCGCTATTTACATCCACCGTGGTGTTGAGTCATGGCGACCCATTCATTCATTCAAACCTTATGGCTGATTGTCATGCTTCTACCAATCATCCTTCACAAGCCTAGTAGAAATGTGAATTTTTTTATGTTCAACTTGTTTTCATTGAACCACTGAGAAAGGCTTCCGGTGTTTCCATCATTTCAGAGAACGCCCACATGCTTGTTTTTGAATGTTGTTGTTGTAACAAATAACATTTAAAAAGATTACACTTGTTACGCCTTTATAAGCTTTGTAATGTTGTTGTTGTTGTTTCAAAATGGCATCAAGGTTACAGACGCCTGGCCTAGGGGAAGTGAAGGAGGACAACTCCAAATGCTATTGGAATGCAGCCAAGGTGCGTTCCGTTTCTCACTTCCACTCCCCCCACATCCAAATGGCCTCCGCATGACTTCGGCAATGACGTCAGTGCAGCCTCTGTTCCATGCGTTTGCGGCTAACTGGAGATGTTGATGCAGGACCTGCACTAGTACAGTTACTTCCTGAAGAGCATTTATTTTGAAGATGACCGGAAGTGAGACTACCACTCCCGCCTGGTCAGCTGACACACCGCCGGTCTGCTGACTGTCAAACAGCCGAGGCTTCATCTGGCTCGGTTGGAACCTTTTCGGCGTCCCTGCTTGTGGAGCTCCTAAGCGGACTCGTTGACATTCTCCCAGGCTGGATCGTTGGCCTCCTCGAGCCGTGCTCGTCGCACCTTGCCTCGGGTTCCCAGGGGCCCGCTCTTCCTTTCGCCAGCCGCTCGGCTGGTCGACTCCACGCCCGGTGGCCCCCGCGGAGCGCCATGGCCCTGGTGGAGTTCGTCATGCAGGGCCTGGCCGTGTTGGGCTTCTTGTTGTTCGTCGTCCTGTGGCTCATGCACTTTATGTCCATCATCTACGTGTAAGTACCTAGCCTAGCTTAGCCGCTAACTAGCCTAGCGAACTAGCAGCTTCCTGCCCCCCACTTGGACTTGTCAAATAGGATACGTAAAAAACACACACAGTTTGTAGAATGCTGTTAGTATTTGTTGCAAACCTCCTTCAAAGTGTGAGATCGGCATGTTGCTGTTAGCTAGTTAGCTATTTAGCCAGTTAGCTTAGTTTGTGTTTGTAAAATTAGATTCGTCCTGTTTGCTTTCGTGACATGTGGAGCAGCTCCATGCACTAATGAAGGACTGGAGAAGAAAAGCACTGCAGCGTTTCCTGGTCATGTGATGCCTCTGACCTCTGATCTTTGCAGGCGCCTCCACCTTTGCAAGAAGAGGTCAGAGGTGAAACAGCCGTTTGTGCAAACGGCGGGAGTTTCTCTGCTGAAGCCGCTGAAGGGCGTGGACTCCAACCTAATCTCCAACCTGGAGACCTTCTTCACGCTGGATTACCCCAAGGTGAAGCCCCGCCGCCCAAATTGACCCCGCCCTCCCCGCTCACGCAAGCGTGTGTTTGTTTGACAGTACGAGCTCCTCATGTGCGTTCAGGACCAAGACGATCCGGCCGTGGACGTTTGTAAGAAGCTTTTAGGGAAGTATCCCAACGTGGACGCCCGACTCTTCATCGGTAAGACCTCCTCCGAGGCTACGTGTCCTTAAGCTCACCCAGCGCTAACGACCCTCGCTGTGTCACTGCCAGGCGGCAAGAAGGTGGGAATCAATCCAAAGATCAACAACCTGATGCCGGGCTACGAAGGCGCCAAGTACGGTCTGGTGTGGATCTGCGACAGCGGCATCCGAGGTCGCTAACTGCCGTCTTCACGTTTGAGCGGCATGTCGCCGTGCTAATGCTAACTGTGTTTGTGTGTGCAGTCAAAGCAGACACGCTGACAGATCTGACCAATCAGATGACAGAGAAGGTGGGCCTGGTTCACGGTCTCCCGTATGTGGCCGATCGCCAGGGCTTCGCTGCCACGCTGGAGCAGGTGAGGCTAGCTAGCCACGATGCTCCGTGTAGCTTGAACGTCTCGCTCAAGCTAGTACGCTTGCAGGTTTATTTCGGGACGTCTCACCCGCGCTCCTACATCTCCGCCAACGTGACGGGCATCAAGTGCGTGACGGGAATGTCGTGTCTGATGAGGAAGGACGTCCTGGATCAGGCTGGCGGGCTGGTGGCGTTCGCTCAGTACATCGCAGAGGATTACTTCATGGCTAAAGCCATCGCCGACAGGTTAGTGCGCTGGCGAAGGCCCTGTGGGCGGGGCTGTGGCACTGGCGCTCACTGTGATTGGTTCTCCTCAGAGGCTGGAAGTTCTCCATGGCGACACAGGTGGCCTTGCAGAACTCTGGTTCATACTCCATTGGCCAGTTCCAGTCTCGCTTGATCAGGTGACCTGTCCTATACGTTGTGGCTGACCACGCCCACCTGGGACGACGACCATGATGATGATGATGATGATGACAACGAAGTTTTTGCAACCCCCAGGTGGACCAAGCTGAGGATCAACATGCTTCCTGGCACCGTGCTGGAGCCCATCTCCGAGTGCTTCCTGGCCAGCCTCATCATTGGCTGGGCCGCACATCACGTCTTCAGGTCAGTGGCCAATCACGGGGCACCTCTTTGCTGTTGCTAGGCGGACCTTTCTTCTCAGAAAGATATGTAGGTAACCAGGTAGATAGGTAGGTAGGTAACCAGGTAGGTAGGTAACCAGGTAGGTAGGTAGGTAGGTAGGTAGGTTACCAGGTAGGTAGGTAGGTAAGTAACCAGGTAGGTAGGTAGGTAGGTAACCAGGTAGTTAGGTAGGTAGGTAAGTAACCAGGTAGGTAGGTAGGTAACCAGGTAGGTAGGTAGCAGCAGCAGCAGGAGGAAGTGATGCGATGAAGGTGTGGCGTTTGTGTGCAGGTGGGACATGATGGTGTTCTTCATGTGTCATTGTCTGGCGTGGTTCTTGGCCGACTACGTCCAACTGACTGGAGTTCAGGTACGGGATCGTCGCTTGCCGTCTTCCGTGTGGTCCAGCATGCGTCCCACCAGACATTTTGATTGACAGGGCGGCCCGCCGAGCTTCTCCAAGCTGGACTTTGCCGTGGCGTGGTTCATCCGGGAGTCCATGGCGGTGCAGATCTTCCTGTCGGCGCTGTGGGACCCGACCATCAGCTGGCGGACCGGCCGGTACCGGCTCCGCTGCGGCGGCACGGCCGAGGAGATTCTGGACGTCTAGTTGCCGTGGCAACCTCCCTCCCCCTCCCACACAGACACTTTGTTGTTTTAAAAATATTTATGTTGAATTTTGGTGCTAACGGGCCAATAAATGAGCAGGAAGACGAGGTGATGCGGGGTGACATCACCACAGCGGCCCAACCAGGGAGGGAGCTGTCCAACAGTGTTATGAGCGTGCACGTGACAAAGCGTTTCCTGTGAACGCTCGCACTGCAAGCGAGCGCGCCTCAGCGTTGTGTCGCAACATTTCAGCAAACAAAAGCTGTTAGCATAGCATTAGCTGTTAGCGTAGCCACGGGGGTTGCTTGATGATGTCACTCGTGACGTCGGACGGACCCGCCGGGCCGTCGTCCGATCAGACCTTCTTTCATGTCTCAACAGACCGATCGCGGCCAACACGAACAATAAAGTTTGTCTTTTCACAAATAAAGCTGTGACGGTTATGGGATGGAAGCTAGCATGCTACACAGCAGAATGCACTCTGGATCGATTTGATGTTCACTAAATATACGCAAGTACTCACCTTCAGCCAACTCACGTTTCAGCACCACTGCAGAGTGGCACGTCACACACTCATGACGCGATCTTTGGCTCGGCGCGGATGATAGCAAGTTAGTACACCGATACTGGTGCCGATACTTAAGATGAAGCCGATGAAGAGCATTGAATGGTGTAAGTGATTTTTGGTAGCTATGATTTGTTGAAAATGATTCAAATCTCCAAAATGGAAACTAGCACAGGTTTTAGGGGAACGAGCAGGTTAGTATGACTGAGTAATAACAACGAAATGATGCTAGCTCAGCAAAGTCATGAGTGCAAAATAAGTGACGAAAAGCAAAAACGATACAAAATATTGTTTGTGGCCTACGTATCGATGCGATACAGATCCGGCCCTTGGTATCGACAGATATTTGAACCCGTCCGCCAGCCCCTGTCGCCGGAGGCGGGGCACCGGAAGTGGAGTATTTCGTAATATCCGCTTGCCTTCAGTAGGTGAAAGGTGGACGAAAAGACGAAACAAGTGTCCTTCTGTTCATCAAGGCGCGATGATTCCGAACACCGGGTGAGTCCAGACGTCGAAGCCGTCCTCATTCAGAACTCGACCAGGAGACAAACCTCGTCCAAACGGACGGATGAGCTGCCGAACCCAACATCCGCTGGGAGCAAAGTTAGCTTTGCTCTTTCGGCTTCGTCTCATCGGGTGGATTTCATTTCTTTTTACAATACAACTTACTAACACGCCGGCTGCACACAGAGCGATGAACACCAACATCATGGCAGCACGACATACACACGCCTACTACTACTACGACTACTACTAGCAAGTTAACACACAACACATATGCTACTATCACTACTATTACCACCACCACCACCACCCCTACTACCACGACTAGCAATTTAACACCCAACACATACGCTACTACTACTACTACTATTAGCAAGTTAACACCCAACACATATGCTACTACTATTACTGCTACTACTACAGCCGAATCGTGAATTAGGAGTGAATGCTTGATGCCGCCCCTGCAGACTAGAGTGGGAGACCCCTGGAGTAGTCATATTTTTGCATTTGTTCACGTCTACTTTGCGTGTCCCTTTCACGGTCAATGAGACACGTGACTCATGCACATCATTAGCACTCATGGGAAGTCATTCACTTATCACCCCTACTACCTAGCCCAATTTCACTGACTTACGGGTACTCAGCAAAGACTCGACTGTCACTGACTCATAGGCAGTCAACAAAGTTTCACTGACTCACGGGTAGTCAGCAAAGACTCGACTGTCACTGACTCATAGGCAGTCAACAAAGTTTCACTGACTCACGGGTAGTCAGCAAAGACTCGACTGTCACTGACTCATACGCACTCAACAAAGTTTCCCTGACTCACGGGTACTCAGCAAAGACTCGAATAAGTGTCACTGACTCATAGGCACTCAACAAAGTTTCACTGACTCACGGGTATTCAGCAAAGACTCGACTAAGTGTCACTGACTCATAGGCACTCAACAAAGTTTCACTGACTCACGGGTACTCAGCAAAGACTCGACTAAGTGTCACTGACTCATAGGCACTCAACAAAGTTTCACTGACTCACGGGTACTCAGTAAAGACTTGACTAAGTGTCACTGACTCATAGGCACTCAACAAAGTTTCACTGACTCACGGGTACTCAGTAAAGACTCGAGTTTGACTGAGTCGCGCTTGCAGTTTTGTGAGTTTGCGCACATGCGCTTTGTGGCGATTCAAGTTGCCTTGAGTGAATGACTCATAAGGAACCGAGTCAATAAAAGGAATCAAGTTTAAAATATCAACAGCAGCACAGTAAGTCCTTTCATAATAAAAGCATAGCATATGACAGAAATATAAAAAGCCAAATAATGGCTTGCAAGTATAACCCACGAAATACGCGACGTGTGTTATTACGTAATGTTTATTTAGCGTAGCATTGCTACTTAGCATGACAGCCACTTTGTTTGTCAGGAAGTTAGCCGGCTGCACGCTGTTCATCACGGGAGCTAGCCGTGGCATCGGTAAAGCCATCGCCTTGAAAGCCGCCAAAGATGGCGCCAACATCGTCATCGCTGCCAAGACCGTCCAACCTCACCCAAAACTACCCGGAACCATCTACACCGCTGCCCAAGAGGGTGAGTGCTAACATTTAACATGTTAGCTAACGTGTTTGTAGTGAGTGCTAACAAGTAACAGGTGCTAACTAGTTAGCATGTTGTAGCCAGTGCTAGTGTGGTCGCAAGTGCTAGTAGGCTAACATGTTATAGCGAGTGCAACACATCGTAGCAAATGCTAACAGGTTAGCATGTTGTAGTGAGGGTAACAGGCTAAAATGTTGTAGCAAGTGCTAACAGGCTAACACGTTGTAGCTGCTGCTAACAGGCCAACATGTTGTAGCAAGTGCCAACATGTTTAATGAGTGCTAGCAGGCTAGCATGTTGTAGCAAGTGCTAAGATGTTGTCACGAGTGCTAACATGTTGTAGTAATTGGTAATGTTGTAAGGTGTGCTAACAGGCTAGCATGTTGTAGCGAGCGCTAACATGTAGTAAGTGTTAAGAGGCTAACATGTCACAAGTGCTAATATGTTGTGGTGAGTGCGGGTTACATGGTTAGCATGCTGTAACAAGTGCTAACATGCTGTAAGGAGTGCTAACACGCTGTAGCAAGTGCTAACATGTACAGGGTCAGGCAAAATGATCTGACACATTTGTAGGTTAAATGAAAGGCAAATAAAGTAAAGAAACTAAAGTGTTTTTATTTTCGAAAAGTACAGTAGTACCTCACATAACGTAAACCTCCTTTAACGTAAATTCCACTGAACGTAAAGAATTTATGTAAAGTTTTTGCATTTTTATGGAAGAAGAAGAAGAAATTGCACATGTGTCAAACTCGTGCCCTGGGGGGCCGAGACGCTGCAGGTTTTCTCTCCAAGCAGTTTCTTCAGCAGGTGATTTAATTGATGAGCTCCTTCCCTCAAACTGAAGGTGTTGATCATTAAAATCACCTGCTTTAGTGACTGGCTGGAAAGAAAACCTGCAGTGTCTCGGCCCTCCATGGCACCAGTTTGACACCCCTGATGTAAAGCGTCAAGCCGTGCAAGTTTTTTTTTTTTTTTTCAATCAACTTTATTAATGCCTCAAGTCGGTGCAAGTTCAGACTAACACTTGGTGACGCCTTCTGACACTTCATGCTCTCATTGGCTGATTTTTGGGGCACCGCCTATGCTCTCATTTTATTGGCTGATTATCAGGGCACCGCCTACGCTCTCATGTCATTGGCTGATTTATATAGCAGTTTGTGTGAGAGACAGACTTCTCCCTTCAACCTCCTTCCTCTTTGTAGTCGTTTTGTTTTTCAGTTTTATTCATTTACAGTAATCTTATTTATTACCTTATTTTATATTGGAATGTTACTGTACTATGTTTATGCTAACGTTTTCTTATATTTTCCCACCATATTTGGTGGACTTTGAACGTTTTGAAGTCTTAAAGGGGTGAGTTTGGGAAGATCTTGGAACGGATTAGGCTATTTACATGTATTTTATGCTTCGTATAACATAAAATCCCTATAACATAAAGGTTCTTGGAACGGATTATTTACGTTGTAGGGGCGTCTACTGTACATATGCCATTCTGTTTCATGATGTTTTAAAAATGAAATCAGTCAAATGCGATCCAGTAGCTGTGAAGTTGGTAACCATAACAAGATGGATGGAACGCTCGTTGTGTTGCAGTTACAGATTCGTTTGTTTTGATAAACGTTTCCACAATGAAAGCGCGATGCTCACCAGTCCAATTCATGGCAGCAACTGAAACCAAAAACAACAAAGAAACAAATAAAAATTGCATTATATGTACTTTTCCAAAATAAAAACACTTTTTTGTTTCTTTACTTTATTTGCCTTTTATTGAACCCACAAATGTGTCACATCATTTAGCCTGACCCTGTACAAGTGCTAGGAGGCTAACATGTAGTGTTTGTCGTTCAGTGGAGCAGGTTGGCGGGAAAGCGTTGGCATGCGTGGTGGACATCCGAGACGAGCGACAAGTTGAAGCTGCTGTTCAGAAAGCAGTTGAGAAGTTTGGAGGTGAGTTTACTCCTTCAACGTGGTCATGATGATGATGATGATGATGGCGTTGTCAGGCATCGACATCCTGGTGAACAACGCCAGCGCCATCAACCTGACAGGAACCTTGGACACGCCCATGAAGAAGGTGGACCTCATGCTGGGAATCAACCTGAGAGGAACATACATGACGTATGACATCACGAGTGCTGAGACACCTCGTGGGCGTGGCCTAACAAGTGTGGGTGTGTCCTAGGTCCAAGCTGGTGATTCCTCACCTGCTGAAGGCTCCTTCTCCTCACATCCTCAACTTGTCTCCGCCCCTCAACCTCAACCCGGTCTGGTTCAAAAACCACACAGGTAACCATGGCAACAGCAAGGCAACCAATGCACCTGAGCGCTGACACCTGTCCCCGCAGCGTACACCATGGCCAAATACGGCATGTCCATGTGTGTCCTGGGCATGGCGGAGGAGTTCAGAGGTCAAATTGCTGTCAACGCCTTGTGGCCCAAAACTGGTTAGTAGCAAATGCTAACACGCTAGCTAGCGTAGACGAGCGTGTGTTTTGTCACCATAGCCATCCAGACGGCGGCCATGGACATGCTGGGTGGCGATGGCGTGGGCAAACAGTGCCGTAAGGTGGACATCATGGCGGATGCGGCCTACGCCGTGCTGTCCCGACCCAAGGACTTCACGGGTCACTTCCTGGTGGACGAGGATGTCCTCAGAGAGCGAGGTGTCTGCGACTTGGATCGGTACGCCGTGCAGCCAGGTGACGTGACGCTCCCTCACGCGTAGCCTTGCTCTCCATCACATGACCGCCGTGCCGCTCTCTGATCGCTCCACAGGTCACCCGCTTCTGCCCGACTTCTTCCTGGACGAAGCGCCTGATGTCCTCGTCCAGCAGATGGAGCAGCACGGTAAAAGCCTGCCGGTGTTGGCTCACACGTCCTAGCGCTGCCTCTGAGCACCGTGGCTGTCTTGTTGCCAGGGGCGACACTGACCTTCAAAGCGCCGTCATCCTCAGCGGCGCCCCCTTCAGGGGAGCCCATAGAAAACACATTTGAGGTCATCAGAGGTGTCCTGAGCGAGGACGTGGTGAAGTCCACGCAGGCCGTCTACCAGTTTGACCTTTCAGGTGAGATGGTCAGTCTTTACCAGGAAGGGCACGAGTCTGACGTGCGTGCGTGCAGGAGAACACGGCGGCGTGTGGTTTCTGGACCTGAAGAGCGGTTCAGGCGACGCAGGGCGGGGCCAGCCGGCCACCAAAGCCGATGTTGTCATGACGATGGACTCCGGAGACTTCAGCAAAATGTTTGCAGGTGAGAGCTGACAGATGCTAACGCCGCGTGCGCTAATGGCGCCTGTGCGCTAACGGCGCCTGTGTGCAGGGAAGCTGAAACCCACCATAGCGTTCATGTCGGGGAAGCTTCGCATCAAAGGCGACATGACGCTCGCCCTAAAGTTGGAGAAGATGATGAGTCGCATGAACAAGTCCAAGCTGTGATATCACTAAATAAAACATCCAACATGTGATATCATCAGTAGATAAATGTGATCCAAGATCTGATATTGCCACTAAATAAAAGCATTAAGGTTTTTTTTCTCTTTATTGATAAAGCCTTCTAAGCCCCGCCCCCGCCATCAGCCGTGCTACAAAAACAAGTGTGACTGGAGACGCGTCGCAGATAAGACATGCGACTCGCCGGCCGGCCGCTCGGTCAAGGCAGGGGGGCGCTAGACGTCGTCGGTGCCATTCTTGTCACCGCCAAGGGGGGGCGACGCCTGCCGCCACCGCTGCTCTGTGTCACGGCGAGGCGGCATCCTCTCGTTGATGCGGTCCAGTCCTCGTGCCTCCTCAAAGCTTTGGATCCTGTGCGGCGGCTTGAAGTCTTCCACGGCTGCCGGACACACGAGGAGCAGCATCAGCTTCACCGCCAGCGTGGCGCCACGCCTACGAGAGCACATGACTTACCTCGCGCTTCCTCCGCCTCCACGGTGGCTGCGTGACGTCGCCGTGTGGTAGAGCATGCGGCGACAGAGTTCGTGTCAATCACTGGCATGAGCTCCTCCCACTCCAGCATCACTTTAGCATGTTAGCACATTAGCGT
This sequence comes from Dunckerocampus dactyliophorus, assembly GCF_027744805.1. NCBI lineage: Eukaryota > Metazoa > Chordata > Actinopteri > Syngnathiformes > Syngnathidae > Dunckerocampus > Dunckerocampus dactyliophorus. The sequence continues at coordinate 24,127,778 of NC_072835.1, read as the reverse complement.
GACGCAAACACTCACCGCTCTGCAGCGTGCGCCGTCCTCCCGCCAGCACGCCCAGCGGCAACGTGCCCGTGGGCGTTAACCCCTTCAGCTGCAGCACGCTCTCGTTCTCCTCCCTGCACGGAAACATTCTATCAAGTCTACTTCTACCCACCCGCCCATTCTATCAAGTCTACTTCTATCTACTGGTCCATTCTATCAGGTGTAGTTCTATGAAGATGATTGTATTGGTTCTATGTGCTATATTCTACGTGCTGACCTGAGCACAGAGAACACTCTTGCCATCTTCCCGATGGCACGGATCTTATTTCTGATGACTTCCTTTCTGACGGCGGGCGCTCCCCCTGCAACAGGAAGTGGGCGTGGTCTGACAGGCGTAGCAGAGGGCGGGTAAAGGTGAAGGGGTCAAGAGGTCACCTTCACACGTGTCGTCTCCCTCAGACATGAGCTCATCATCGGAGCAGATGTTCAGCACGTTGACCAGCATCTCCGTCACTACGAACACATGACATGTGTCGGGGGCGGGGCGGGGCGTGGCATGGGGGGTGTGTGGGTAGTACCTTTCTCGCCCACGAAGGGCAGCGACCACGTGAACACGTCCATGAAGTTGGGCAGCCAGTAGGGATGCGGCGAGCAGTTGAACTGGCGAATGTTCATCACGTTGTTCTCGTACTTCAACACGGCCGCTGGGGACGCACGCTCTTCATCATCATCACCACCATCATCATCATCATCACGGGGTGTTGCCACGGTGATTACCTTTGTTGTTGTACACGTCCAAGTAGTTTGGTGCAGAGAAGATGGTGATGAGAGACGGGAAGCCTGTGGTCTGACTCTTCCTGTACATGCGGTACCTGACACACACACACACACTTATACACACTCATCTTCATCATCTTCAGCATCAGCAGCCACCCCACCCTGCGTCCTGGGCCTCGTGTGCTCGTATGATCGACAGCAGGTTGTTGTTCATCAGGAAGTCACACACGGCTGCGTAGCTGCAACACAGACATTTGATTGACAGCTGCTTAAACCTCATTGGCCGCCCCCCAACCTTCAACACACACACGTACAGATGAATGAATGAATGATGATTCATGTGTGAAATATGAAGCCAACATGCTAGTAGGGTGAACAGCCTTGGGGGCTGCGTTCAAACACACAGCATCACTTTTCAATGCAGCAGACTGTACTTCCTTAGCCAGAGTTAGCTAGCGACACATAAGAACGTATTCTAAGCAGACTGTACTTCCTTCACTGATCTGTATTATATATCTGGATAGCTCATTGGCGATGACTTGTGAAGCCACACGGCCGCCATATTGCTACTCACAAGAAACACTTCTCAGGCAAGCTTTTGCATTCGTGGTGAACTTATTTTATTAATTTGAATTGGACACAAATTTTGCCTTAAGATGCCTGCATGTGCAGCTATTTACTGCACAAATCGCCAGTTCAAAGGCTGTGGACGAACATTTCACCTGTAAGTACGATTGAAATGTAGATTTATGATTGATCATTTCATTTTGTCCCAAAGGCAATGAGAATTGGAAGGGAAAAAGTACATTTAATATAGCCAAAAGATAGAGAATATCGTATCAAATGGTTTTTAAGGGACGAAGGTTGCGTTACTTGAAGGAATGGGAGAATCTCCCTGCTTTTTAATGTCAAATATAGATGTTCTGTTAGCCTCGTCATCTGCTTTGTACACTATGTACGCTGTGCCAATGTAGTCGACATGTGACTAGTAAGATGGCGTCTCTGTGTCTTCAGCGGCTTGCACGGGCGGGTGCGACGTATGAGCTATCCAGATATATAATACAGATCAGTGGACACACTTCATCCAGTTAGCATTTGCTAGCACACATTACCCATACACTAGAAATGGAAATGATGCAAAAGACGTCAAGGCAACATTAAAAAGCTTTCAGCAACGGAAACATTTTCCATGTCATCGTGACATAACAGTTTAAGAAGCGAGCGTATAGAAAAGACTCTTTCCTGTAGTGGAGTTCATGACGCCTAGCAAAGCGATCAGACACTACCTTTATTCTACTTGTACATGGCTAGCCGCTACACGTCAGCACCTAAGTTCTCCTGAGACAAGAGCATCTCACTTTAGCCATAATCACCTTCACACAGATGAAAGTTGCATCTCCGTGTATAGCTTGAAACGCCGCAGTGGGGTTGACTGATGTCATGTGACACCCACACCATCAACCCAAACTACCTTGGCCATCTACGGGGAGCTCATGATGGATGGAATGTTAGCGATGTGGACAGCGATATTTAAATCATACTTGAAATGTGCTATGGTTTAGCCAAGTATGCTAACTGTGGTGCTAGTTGTGTCTTGCTATGTGTACATATGCTAATGTTGGTATTGTTTAGCCAAGTATGCTAACTGTGGTGCTAGTTGTGTCTTGCTATGTGTACATATGCTAATGTTGGTATTCTTTAGCCAAGTATGCTAACTGTGGTGCTAGTTGTGTCTTGCTATGTGTACATATGCTCATATGGTCATACGTGTGTTTATTGGAGGACATTTAGCTGCAAATTCAGGCCAATTAGTCCCTCAACAGATAAAACCCACTTCATGAAGCTCATGGTAAATGTGTGATTAATCATGATTAATCACATGACAGCACTGATGTATACATATGGGTGGAGCTGCAGTACCTGTAGAAGTAGGAGCAGCCCCGGACGCTGTTGTGACTGAAGTGGTCCTGGTTCTTCTCTGAGCCGTAGTCCTCAGCCGGGTCTGACCACAGCAGGTCACACATGGGCCCAAACGCTGGCGGCTCCTTAAAGCGCTCCAGCTACACACACACACACCTTGTCAGCGAGGCTGAAAGGTCAAATGGCAGCGGAATAAGGAGACCTTGCGGATGTCATCCAGACATGTGACCTCCGGGCTCAGGCCGCCATGCAGGCACAGGAACTGATGGTTGAGGAGCGCTGCCAGCGGGAGGCAGTCGAAGGCCTCCATGCAGGCGTCGTACACGCCCTCAGAGTACTTGATTTTACCTGCGCACACGCACACACAGAGTGAAGGCGACACGTGCACGTACACGTGCGTGCGTGCAGGCGGACTCACACTCCTGCTTAAAGGTGAAGTACTCGGTGAGGTGGCGGCACTCGTGGTTCCCTCGCAGCAGGAAGAGCGTGTCGGGGTGGTTGATCTTCAGAGCCCACAGGAAGAGTACACACTGGCGGGACACACTCACATCCATGTCTCCGCCCCCCATGGTACATGACAGGAAGTGCGAGCAGGACCTTACCTCGATGCTGAAGTATCCTCGGTCCACGTAGTCGCCCAAGAACAGGTAGCGGGTGCTGCTGGGGGCCCCGCCCACCTCGAAAAGCTTCATCAGGTCAAAGAACTGGCCGTGCACGTCGCCACACACTACGTGCACACACACACCTTCCTGTCAGGCACATGCACGGCGCTGTCTGCGGACCACAGCGTAGTCGTACCTGTGACAGGTGCTTCCACCTCCAGCATGCATTTTTCCTGGCGAAGGATGGCGGCGCCCTCGTTGATGACGCGTAACGCCGCCTCTTCCGCCAGACGCCCCTCCTTCACCAGGTGAGCCTTGAGGACCTCCACGCACGGCCTGCCGTCCACGTACAAGTCGGCTACCGTCAGACGGTTCCCCGGAGGATAGGGAACGGCTGCACGTACACACGTGATGTGTCAATGACGTCACATCATGCGTGGGTTTAAGAGGGCAGCTTTAACAAGTTGATCTTCTCAGCAGCTTTGCTCGTTTCAAGACACGCGCGCACGCACGCACCATTTACGTGCGAAATAAACCAAGACTCACCTTTGATGGGCCGTTCGGTGGTGGACACTTTGTCTTTAGTGGACATCTTGTCTCCTGTTGGTCCACCAAAAAATTAACTCAATCCCAGGCTAGCTATGTGGCTAGCTGGACCAGTTAGCTAGCTACTTAGCTAGCTAGCCAGCTGTGCGTCCGCGCGCCTCGGACTAGTTGGACCCTTTGAGAACCAAACTGAGCAGAGTGTAGCGAGACAGGAGGTCAGGTGCACTGTGAGGGGATAGGGGGCACGGCCAAATGTAATCTATTACTTTCTCCTCGCAGAGTAGTACTGCTGGCTCAGGGGGGCGCCTTGACCAGCTTTCCCGCCCTGATCCATTAAATCAAGTTTCTTTCCCGCCCTGATCCATTTAGTCGCGTCCGTTTTTCCACCCCGATGAGCTCGGCTGCCGCGTCCTGATCCGATGTGTCGTCCTTCTGTCGGATTACAATAATCCACGCAAAACGGATTTCCTCCAGCAGGACTTCGGTGGGGGCTTGTGGGCAATGTAGTCCTCGTCCAACATGGCGGCGTGCGCAATTTTACTTCCGCCAGCCGCGGACGCCTTTTCTTCTTCTTTTAGTTTAATGGCGGGTTGCAACCATGACTTTAAAAGGTGCATACCGCCACCTTCTGTACCGGAGTATGTAACATGGGCCATATACATTGAACAGTATCTTACTTTATGCTAACTTAGATAATGAGGAGACTACTTATACTACTAATAATAATCCTAATAATAATACTTATAATAAAATATTCTAATACTTATCTATATTCTATTATATAATCCTGTGTCCTTCAAATATTCTATCACTGCCCTCTGTATATCTCTTACCCCCTCCCCACCTGTTCCTAAGATATCCTCAATGCTCCATTCCCTTCCTATCTTCTTAATTCTTTTCCTTAACGTTACACGTTCTTCCCTATATCTCTTGCAGTGTAGTAATATGTGTTCTACGTTCTCTATACTTTTACATTCCATACATACTTTTGATTTACATTTCCCTATCAAAAACATCTTGTCATTTAACCCGGTGTGATTGAACCTCATCCTAGTTAACACTATTTCCTCTTTTCTGTTTTTTCTCTTCACCCCTTGTGCACTGATAGATTTTTGTACTTTATAATACTTTCCCCTCATCCCACCTATTTTGCCATTTCTCCATCATTTGTTTTTTGATTATTGCCTTTACTTCGCCTTTACCAGCAGGTATATCTATAATTTCATTCCTTCTAATTCCCATTTTAGCCATTTTATCTGCCACCTCATTCCCCTCCACCCCTACATGTGCAGGCACCCAGCAAAATCTTATTTCTATTTTTAACATATGTAGTTGGAATAAGTTTTGATGTACGTATTTCTAATAATAAATCCTCTCCACTTGATTCCATATTTTTAATACTATATAATGCTGCCAGAGAGTCCACACAACGTACCACTCTATCTGCTTTTATTTCCTCTATCCATTGCAAGCCTATAATCATTGCCATCATGTCTGCTGTATAAACTGAGAGCTGGTCAGGTAATCTTTTAATGATGCTATAGTTCATTGTTGGTACATAGATTCCAATCCCCACCTTCCCTTCTTCGCTTTTTGATCCATCTGTAGAAATATCTAAGTAACCATAATATTTGTTTTTAATATGTTGACTTGTCTTATGTCCTTTTTCACTATCTTTCCATTTATTTTTTAACTCTGTTATATGTATATCTACTTCAGGTTTAGGAAATAGCCAGATAGGAATATTGCTTATGGGTGTAGAATTATTAATATGTATATTTTTTATGTTATATTTATCTATTTTATCTTTAATTACCCACCCAAAGCTATTACTTTTAGTTGTATTATACTCCCAACATTCCTCCATCACATCCTTGGCCAGATGTCCATGCCTACATCCTTTAAGTCTACTCCAGTATGTCAACATAAGTTGATCTCTTCTCAGGTCATACGCTACTTCTCCTAACTCAACCTGCATTGCTTTCATTGGTGTTGATATGATTGCACCTGTACTTATCCTAAATGCTTTGGGAATATTTCTTTCTATTTTCATTAAATGTGTTTTAGCTGCAGCTCCATTTACAAAACTTCCATAATCTATATTTGCTCTCATCAAAGCTCTATATATATATATTAGTGACTGTTTATCTGCTCCCCACTCCTTACCTGTAACAGCTCTCATTAAGTTTATTATCCTCTTACATTTATCTTCTACCTTTTCCACATGGGTCTTCCATGTGCCTTTCTGATCTAGCCACATACCAAGATATTTCAAATGATCTACTTTTATCATGTTTTGTCCATACAGCATCAGGTTCTGATTTTTTATGCCTTTTTTCCTGGTAATCGTCATGTAACATGTTTTATTGGGTGATAGCTTAAATCCCCAGTCATATGACCATTGTTCTATCTTCTTTATTGCTTCCTTCATTTTACTTGTCACATTTATAGAATCTCGTCCCCTTGCCCAAATCACTCCATCATCTGCGTGTAGGGCCGACCCAATCCTTCTATCCAGATTCATGAATATATCATTTATCATTACGTTAAACAAAACTGGACTAATTACACTCCCTTGTGGTATACCATTTGCTATACCGTATTCTTCTGACATCTCTGATCCTATTTTTAGTTTGAATTTTCTGTCCGATATGAAATCAAGGACCCAGTTATAGAACCTACCTCTAATTCCCATCCTATTCATCTTAATCAATAAACCCTCCCGCCACATGGAATCATAAGCCTTTTCAATATCAAAGAATACAATATTCATCAACTCTTTCATTTTAAAGGTTTTCTCTATTTCATTACTTACTCTAACTACAGCATCCATTGTTGATCGTCCTTTTCTAAACCCACACTGATAAGTTGCAAGTAACTCTCGACTTTCAAGGAAGTAGTTAAGTCTTCTGACTAGAACTTCCTCCATCCATTTGCATAGATGTGATGTTAGAGCAACAGGTCGATAATTCACAGGGTGTTTTGGATCCTTACCGGGTTTATTAAATGGTAAAATTAATGCACTTTTCCATTGCTTTGGTGTTTTCCCTTCTTCCCATATTTTGTTAAATAAATATAATATTTTTCCCAACATATCTTCTGGTAAGTTCTGGAACATAATATAACTCAATTGGTCTTCTCCTGTTGCAGTATCTTTACTTTTATTTAATACTATTAGCAATTCATTGATATTAATTTCAGCATCCATCACACTCTCCTCACTATCCTGTTTTAGTAACACATCCCTATTCTTTTTTATCATCCTCTCCTTCCCTCGTCTATGATTTTCATCCAGATGGTCTCCACTGTGCACCCCCGCAAGCTTTTTCCCCAGCACATTTGCTTTTTCTTTATCCGTCCCAGCCATTGTTCCATTATCTTCTAATATAGGTATTTTAGTAAACACGTTTTTCCCACTCATCTTCTTCAACATTGACCATACATCTCCTATCTTGATTTGCCTTCCTATGGCAGAGCAATAATCCCTCCATGCGTTTTGTTTACTGTTTTTAATTACTCTTCGGGCTATAGCTTTTTTCCTCTGATAATTTATTACATTTTCTTGGCTGAGGTTCTTCCTTAACCTTCTTAATGCGCAATTTCTTTCTTTTCCAGCTGCTGTGCACTTTTCATTCCACCATGGAACCATTTTCCTTTCCCCTCCAATTGACTTCCACGGTATACTTTTCATTGCTGCCTCTATGATCTTATTTGTCATCTTAACTGTGCATTCCTCTATGCCACCTTCCATTGGTATTGAATTTGCTGCTTTGCTACATTCCTCCCTGAATTTTCCCCAATCCGCTTTTGAAAAGCACCACTTTTTATGTCTGGGTCTTTCTTTGATATCTACTTCTGCGTTTATTGTACAACTTCTGGGGAAATGATCACTTCCTATACTTGTGGTTTCATGTACTTACCATTCACAGGAACTTGCCAAGCTATGTGAGACCAGAGTTAAGTCAATGCATGACATTCTATTTGACCGTATATCTATTCTTGTTCCATTTCCCTTGTTTAAGCAGACTAACTGTCTGATATCCATGAGTTCTTCTACTACTATTCCATTGTGATCTGTTTGCTTACTTCCCCATCAACTATTATGTGCATTAAAGTCCCCACACCAGATCTCTCTACCACCATGCCTCCTTATTATCTTCTCCATTGTTTCAACATCTAATAGTTTACAGGGGTTATATATATTAATCATGATTATATTTGTATTTGCTTGATGTATTTCAATAATCACACATTCTATTTCATTTAATGTTGTTATTCTATTATATATTATTCCATCCCTCACTAATGTTGCACACCCTCCCCCTTGCTTTTCTTTTCTATGGAATGGCACTGATTCATAGCCATGCAACACATCATCCAGCTGTGGTCTAAGCCACGTTTCTTGCACACATATAATATCAGGTCTTTTCCTACTTTCTGTTATATATTTCTTAAGTTCTTGTCCATTTGCTATTAAACTTCTTGCATTCCATTGTAGGATGTGGAGTACCATTGTGATTTTAATTACCGTTCTGAGGTCCTGCATCATTATGTATAGTCAACATACTATGTATTTCTTCTGCTTTCAGGTGTTTGATGTTTAAATATTGTTCTGCCGCTTCCACAACCGTTTTGATCCTGTCACTTTTCCTTTCCTGCCTCGTGGCCACATTGATGACTTTACATATAAAAGCTACAAAGTTCTTTTTCCTTACAATTAATGTTTCTTCTTCTGTCCCACTCTTATGGTTACATTTCTGTTGGGGAGCATTCCATTCTGATTGAGATCTTCTATGGTCTGTTCTCTGAGGAAGTCCTACTGCTTGTCCTGTCTGGTCTATATGAGTTTCCTGATTGTCTACTGGTTTATTTTGCTTAATTACACACATACCTATATTCTTTACTGCTTCAGCATATGATACCTTGTTTTCTCTTTTGTATTTTTGCACTTCTTTGGCATGTCTTTGCACTTCACAGCCACCATATGCGGCACTATGTTCTCCTCCACAGTTGCAACATCTTAGTTTAGCATCGCTAGCACACTTCCCATAGTCATGTTCTCCACCACACTTTGCACACCTTTGCCTCCACTGACATTGCTGTGCCGTGTGTCCCATTCTCTGACATTTATAGCATCTTAGTGGTTGAGGGATGTACCCCCTCACCCTAAAATTCATACATCCTATACGTATGTCTGTCGGTATTGTCTTTTCAAATACAAGTAATACAGACAAACTGTCACTTTTTACTCCTCCTCTGCTGGTTTGGAGTCGTCTAGCTTCTGTTATTTTGCCACCTCTTATTTCTCTCTTCACCTCATCCATGGACATTTCCATCGGTACGTTTGATATAACTCCTCTTATTACTGCTGCCTCTCCTGGTATGTGTACTTTTATTTCTCCTCCATCAAGGTACTTCAATCTCATAATGTTTTCTTGCTGTTTTTTATTTGCTGTCGATATTAGTATTCTTCTGTTATTGAGCATTTTGGCGTATTTAACTTTCCCTATTTCTTTTTCAATTGCTTTAGTCAGATGAACTGGGTGAAAATGTCCTTTATCTTTGCTCATTGCAATAATAACTTTGTATTCTTCATCTGACTCTTCTTTGCCATCTGTTTTAGCTCCTATTTTTTTCTGTTTGTGTTCCATCATGATCTTTTCCGCTGCTTGCTTCTGACCATGACTGTTTCCTTGCTATTTTAACCTGTGTGTACTCCATCTCCTCTGCCCCTTCGTCGCTAACATCATCTGAGCTACAGCCCATTGTTACACTCACGGTACAGTTTGGTTGCACTCGCACTTCAGCTCCCTCCGCTCCACCGCCACCAGCTCTTCGTGTCTCTTTTGGTTTGTTGCAGGTCGTGGCGCACCGGTCTCGTCGTACCGGGCCCATATAGGCCGTCGGCCGAGACCTATGCAGTCCACTTCCCACAACCCACCTCCAGTCCAGATATCAAATCTCTCAACTGTATATTCAATACTTATTGTATTCCTTATCTCGCACTTTTCACGCTTCAATTTTGGCGCCTCGAGCATTCGACAGTCACTTCCGCTTCACAAACGACCTCTTCCGACCAAGCCTCTCACGGTCGCCGCGGACGCCTTTTGTGAGAGGGCGTGGCTTAAACCAAGCCGTCTCATCCGTTTCCTGGAGCACCGCCTACAGGCCTTGGCATCGGCTGGTCGTGGGTGTCACGTGATGCTTGACACCACCCCAAAGCAAGGGGTCAAAGGTGACGTTGTGGCCTCCAGAGAAGTGATGTTTTTTTTTAAGTCAGGCCCATTTAAGGACGTTTTGTGTGGACAGAGACGTCCCGACAGACACAGCTATCATCACATGACACGTGCATGCTTGCAACTGCTCTATTTAAACGCTGCGTGGGGGGGGGCGTCCACACACCCCTGTGGAGACATTGAGAAGACATGGTACGTTCTTCTTCATTTTTAATATGTTGTTGTGTTGCGTTACAGCACAGGTGTCTGTGATTAGCACACACTTCCTTTATTGTCAAAATAAAACTTTATTGCTGTGATGTATCACTAATGTTTAGCTTTATATCTTTATTATCCCTTGGTTTATTGTAAAATAAAACATTACTTTATTATCCCTTGGTTTATTGTAAAATAAAACGTTATTCCTGTGATGTATCGCTAATGTTTAGCCATAACACAAAGCTAAGATGATAGCTTAGCATAAATGAGCGCACGTGAGATTGCTTTTAGCATCTTTCATTTCCAAAATCTACCAAAGTTCATTTTGATGTTTGCGACTGACACTGAAATGTTTGGACGCTCCTGATTCCAAAATGGCGTCCGTGTGTGTGCTAGTTAGTCAGTCAGCGTCATGTCATCCTTTCAGGCCAGCAGGAAGACCAAGAAGAAAGAAGGCGGAGCCAAACGGGCCCAGCGTGCGTCGTCCAACGTGTTCTCCATGTTTGAGCAGACGCAGATCCAAGAGTTCAAAGAAGTAAGGTGACCTTCACCTTCTGTCTGCGTCCTCGTTCTGTCCTCACGCATGCTTTGTCTTCATCAGGCTTTCACCCTCATGGACCAGAACCGAGATGGATTCATCGATAAGGAGGACCTGAAGGACACGTACGCCTCTCTGGGTGTGTACTCGGACGCCGCCACATTAGCGTGTTAGCAGTCAGTGCTAAGGTTAGCTTGTGCTGCTCAGGCAAAGTGAACGTGAAGGACCAGGAAGTGGAGGAGATGCTGAGAGAAGCTAGCGGCCCCATCAACTTCACCATGTTTCTCACCCTGTTTGGAGGAAAACTTCACGGTGAGAGAGAAAGCGTGCTGCTGTTTCCATGGCAATGACCTTTGCTCTGCTAGGCACCGACCCAGAAGACACCATCCTGAACGCCTTCAGAATGTTCGACACCGAGGCCAAAGGTTTCATCCACAAAGACGAGTGAGCGCTCACTTCCTGTTCACGTTTCACCACGTGCACTTTTTTATTTTCATCTTTTTTTCTTTCAGGCTGGAAAAATTATTGACAACACAAGCTGACAAGTTCACGCAGGAGGAGGTAACTGCTATGATTGGTTGTGATCGCTCGCCTTCATCAGCATGTAAGTCAGTGACTTGTTGTGTTCAGGTCAGGCAGATGTTCGAGTCGTCCAACATCGACTCGTCAGGAAACTTGGACTACAAGTCTTTGTGTTACATCATCACTCATGGCGAGGAGCGGGAAGACTAAAGAAGGAACGCCTGGTGGATCTTTTTATTCTTTTATGCCTCTTGTTGCAGAATAACCAATAAAAGATGTCACCTTGTTGCTTGGCAGAATAAGCCATCAAAAATGTCTCCCTCTTGTTGTTAAACTAACAATGTCTCCTTGTTGCTAGGCAGAATAAACAATAAAAAATGTCTCCTTGTTGCTAGGCAGAATAATAAAAAGATGTCTCCTTGTTGCTAGGCAGAATAGAGAATGAAAACCAAACTGAATTAGAGAAATGCTTCACAGCCAGTCTGGGAGGTCACGTGACTGCAAAGACGAGGTTGCGGTCACGAGGTGCAGGCGTGGTGTCGTGCGTCTGTGAAGACGAAAAAGGCCAGAGAGAAAGCAGGAAGTGGAAGGTGTTCTGCAGCTGGCAGCCGACTGCCTCTGAGAGGCGGGAGGGTTCCGCCCTCTGCCATCTTGAGAAGGTCGCCATTCAGCATCACGGACCTTCAGGACAACACACGGGTGCCTCGTCAGCTGCCAACCAAGAACGAAAGAAAATGGCAGAGCCTCCACCCGCTCACCTGGACAGGAGGCCGTCCTCGCCTTCTCGCTCCGACTGAAGCACGAAGGCGTCCACGGCGCTTGCTGCCAGCCACGTTGGTACGGCAACCTTGGCGGCCACCTTGCTGAGGTTCATGGCGAGGAGCGTGAGTGCGCCCCTGGCGTACCTGTGAAGAAGACTTCCTATGTGAAGCACCGTGGGACAGGTTGAAAGGTCACGTACCTGCGAATGGAGGCGCAATGCAGGTAGAGGCGCACGCGTGCGGTCGACTTGGTGAAGATGGCTGCACTCAAGACGCCACGTCCAACCAGAGTCTTGTGCAGGAGCGTCAGCCAGTAGTCCTGAAGGACACACACGCTCAGAGGGGAGGTTAAAGGTCAGCGAGAGGGTGACTCACCGGAAGAGGGTCCAGGTTGTCGTCCAGCAGGTGGTACGTTCCCGAACCCACCAAGACCTGCCTCATCACCACGGCCACGCCCAGTTTGGCTGCCAGTCCTAATTTGTCCAACCACCTGAGCACCGTGTGACGTCTTAATGAGCGCTAACGCCATCACACTAACATGTCACTCACATAAAGCCCGCTGCAAACGTGTCCGACAGGCCCGCAGCCCCGCCCCCGTAGGCGGAACTCGTCTCTCCCAGCCACACCGGCTTCCCCGGAGACACGCGCCTCACTTCCTGTGCACGCAGGAAGACACCGTGTCAACACGGCTGGCGACACGCACACACGTGACCAACGCAGCGACTGACTTTCATGATGACTTTGGTCTGCAGCGCCAGAGAGTCCAGAACTTTTGGGTCCAGGAAGTCATCCAGCGACGTGTCTCTGCCGTTGACGTAGTAACTACGGAGACAAACATCGTCTTTGTGTCCACCGTGTGTCATGTGACCCCACACCAGCGCACTCACTGGTGCCATGTGCACGAGTCCACAGCGTCCGCTCCACTCCTCAGGAACCTGAAGGACACGAGTCGGTCAAACGTTGGAAGACAACTCGTCGGGGAAGTCCACTCACCCGTCCAACAAGTCGGTGGCGCGGCGGCGAGGCTGACCCACATCGGGCCCGTACAGCCCGGCGCGGCGGTACCATGGTGACTGGGACATCATCTCTCGGAGACGACTGAAATCCTGACCCAGCTGGAAGCCGTCCACGCGAAGCCCCGCCTTCTTCTCAAAGCTGTTTGGTTCTGAAGGTCAAATGTTGGTTTTGCAAGGTCATGCGCATGCACCAAAGAACCTGTCAAATCATAAATCCTGTCGACATAAGGACAGTACTACACTGACAAAGTACTGTGTGTACATCGTGTGTTCAGGACACAGCTGACATCTGCTAGCTCACGTTTGGCAGAAGACACGCTTGGAGACAAAGACCTGCCAACATGTCCTCCTGCTAGCATGCTTTACCACCACCAAGGCATGTTCAGCTAATGAAAGAAACGGCAATTTACACTTCAAGTCCTTGAGTAGAAATGCTGCCTCCACACTTCAAATGTTGTAGTAGAAAATGTACACCAACGTTTAACACACCCTGGAAAAGCACATTGTGCTTTTATGGAAGAAAGTGAACACAAACACACGTAAGTCATGTTCCCTTCCTGCCTGGGGCGGGACCTCATTCCCAACCACCCTTGTCCCACTGAGAACCACGGCCTGGGATTTGGAGGTGCTGAGTCTCATCCCAGAAGCTTCACACTCGAATGCAAACCCCCCCAGTAAAGGCTGAAGGTCACAGCCCCATGAGGCCATCAGGACCACATCGTCTGCAAATAGCAGAGACCAGATCCTAAGGCCCCCGAACTGGACCCCCTGATGCCTTGGCGGCACCTAGGAATTGTGTCCATAGAAATGATGAACAGAAGGGGTGACAACGGGCAGCCTTGGCGGAGGCCAACGTTCACCAGAGACAGGCTGGACTTCCTGCTGGCAATGCCAACCAGGCTCCTGCTCCAGTTCTACAAGGACCCAATGGCACGTAGTAGCGCCACCAATCCCGTACTTCTGGAGCACCCCCACAGGACACCGCGAGGGACACGGTCCAATGTCTTTTCCAAGTCCACAAAGCACATGTAGACCGGTTGGGCAAACTCCCAAGTACCCTCCAGTACCCTACGAAAACCACATTGCACCTCCTGTAGCCGAGGTTGGACTAACGGTGGTACCCTTCTCTCCAGCACCCTGGAATAGACTTACCCAGGGAGGCTGAGGAGTGTGACCCCCCCACAGTTGGAACACCCTTCTTGAAAAGGGTACTGCTCCCCCCTTGTTCTGATCATGTGATATCTACAGTGTCTCTATGGCGGTTGGTTGCCGTGTAGTTGAAGCTAATAGGATGCTAACAGAAGGATGTGATGTGATGGAGAAAGGGAGGGTCTTAATAAGACGTGTTGTACACTGACCAGAAAATGCATGCCAACCGAGGCTAATGGTGGCGTACATTAAGCTAGGCATACGCTAACTGTACGGCAAATCCTGGTCGGTTGGGTACCAGGGTACTGAGGGTGCTAAAGGATGTGAAAGAAGAAAAGGCGTACCGTTGCCGAGCTCCCAGGACATACGGTAGCGTTTGGCCTCGCAGTAGCGCAGCAGTGAGCGAGCGTTGCTGCTGTTCCACGTGTTGTCGGCGTTCCTGAGCAGCGCGTTCAGTCCAAAGATGAGATCCAAGCCGGAACTGTTGGCGAAGGAGTGCAGGATGTCCAGCGTCACCTCTGCAACACACCAGCGAAGCGACACAGGCGGCGCTCGCACAGGAAGTGACGGCCAAGCTGGCGTACCTGTGAACTTGATCTGAGGGAATTTCCCGCTCACGTCCTGCCTGGCCAGCAGCTTTTCTTGTTTCCGCCACTGCCTCTTCAAATGCTCCTCCCACCACCACGGAAGCTCCGCCCAGTTGTGTTGTGGCGCTGGAACACAAGCGAGGTCGGCCTTCATGTCATACCTTTGACCTTTGACCTACCTTTGTGTCCTAACAGATGCCAGCTCACGCAGCTGTGCCCTACGCTCCCCGAAGCCTGAAGAGCTGCGCTGGACAGTCAGTTAGCACAATGGCTAGCGCTGCACCGTGTATCTCTCACTTGGTGGCAACCTCACCATGTACACCACTCTTACACACGTGTACTACACACGTGTACTACGTAATGTACACATACACATATAAGTACATACCGTACATGTAAGTACACAGAGTATCTGTAGAGTACATGTAAGTACATAGAGTGTGTGTAGAGTACATGTAAGTACATAGAGTATGTGTAGAGTACATATAAGTACATAGAGTGTGTGTAGAGTACATGTAAGTACATAGAGTGTGTGTAGAGTACATATAAGTACATAGAGTGTGTGTAGAGTACATGTAAGTACATAGAGTGTGTGTAGAGTACATATAAGTACATAGAGTGTGTGTAAAGTACATAGAGTGTGTGTAGAGTACATATAAGTACAAAGTGTGTGTAGAGTACATGTAAGTACATAGAGTATGTGTAGAGTACATATAAGTACATAGAGTGTGTGTAGAGTACATGTAAGTACATAGAGTATGTGTAGAGTACATATAAGTACATAGAGTGTGTGTAGAGTACATATAAGTACATAGAGTGTGTGTAGAGTACATATAAGTACAAAGTGTGTGTAGAGTACATATAAGTACATAGTGTGTGTAGAGTACATGTAAGTACATAGAGTATGTGTAGAGTACATATAAGTACATAGTGTGTGTAGAGTACATGTAAGTACATAGAGTATGTGTAGAGTACATATAAGTACATAGAGTGTGTGTAGAGTACATATAAGTACATAGTGTGTGTAGAGTACATGTAAGTACATAGAGTGTGTGTAGAGTACATGTAAGTACATAGAGTGTGTGTAGAGTACATATAAGTACATAGTGTGTGTAGAGTACATGTAAGTACATAGAGTGTGTGTAGAGTACATATAAGTACATAGAGTGTGTGTAGAGTACATATAAGTACATAGAGTGTGTGTAGAGTACATATAAGTACATAGTGTGTGTAGAGTACATGTAAGTACATAGAGTGTGTGTAGAGTACATGTAAGTACATAGAGTATGTGTAGAGTACATATAAGTACATAGAGTGTGTGTAGAGTACATGTAAGTACATAGAGTGTGTGTAGAGTACATATAAGTACAAAGTGTGTGTAGAGTACATGTAAGTACATAGAGTGTGTGTAGAGTACATGTAAGTACATAGAGTATGTGTAGAGTACATATAAGTACATAGAGTGTGTGTAGAGTACATGTAAGTACATAGAGTATGTGTAGAGTACATGTAAGTACATAGAGTGTGTGTAGAGTACATATAAGTACAAAGTGTGTGTAGAGTACATATAAGTACATAGTGTGTGTAGAGTACATGTAAGTACATAGAGTATGTGTAGAGTACATATAAGTACATAGAGTGTGTGTAGAGTACATGTAAGTACATAGAGTGTGTGTAGAGTACATGTAAGTACATAGAGTATGTGTAGAGTACATGTAAGTACATAGGGTGTGTGTAGAGTACATATAAGTACATAGAGTGTGTGTAGAGTACATATAAGTACAAAGTGTGTGTAGAGTACATATAAGTACATAGTGTGTGTAGAGTACATGTAAGTACATAGAGTATGTGTAGAGTACATATAAGTACATAGAGTGTGTGTAGAGTACATATAAGTACAAAGTGTGTGTAGAGTACATGTAAGTACATAGAGTATGTGTAGAGTACATATAAGTACATAGAGTGTGTGTAGAGTACATATAAGTACAAAGTGTGTGTAGAGTACATATAAGTACATAGAGTGTGTGTAGAGTACATATAAGTACAAAGTGTGTGTAGAGTACATGTAAGTACATAGAGTATGTGTAGAGTACATATAAGTACATAGAGTGTGTGTAGAGTACATATAAGTACAAAGAGTGTGTGTAGAGTACATATAAGTACATAGAGTGTGTGTAGAGTACATATAAGTACATAGTGTGTGTAGAGTACATATAAGTACATAGTGTGTGTAGAGTACATGTAAGTACATAGAGTGTGTGTAGAGTACATATAAGTACAAAAAGTGTGTGTAGAGTACATATAAGTACTATGTAGAGTACATCCATGAAACATGAGAAGCTAGCTGTCCAACGTAAGCCACGCCTACTTGAGGTGATTCATGGTTCTGACCAGCCAATCCAAGGTTCTGCTGAGGGTTGAACTCCATGAAGTCCTGACGGGTTCCTCCGAACCTCAGGTAGGCGGGGGCCAAGGCTTTCGCCAGAGTGCGAACTTTCGGAGAGCTGTCGTGGCAAATACGTTCATCGTCATCACGTGAGCGCGGGGGAGGAGGGGTGAAAGGTCACCTCACCTGAGCAGGTACATGAAGCGCTCGTCCTGCGCGAGGCTGGCGTCGATGGTGACGGACACGAAGCGGGGGTCCACGCAGTGCACGACCTCTCGCGCACGTGGCTCGGTTGCGCGGGTCCGGCTCGTGAGCGCGCACAGCACACCCAACGCCAGAAACAGCCGCGACCTCTCAGCCGCCATGTTTACTTCCGGCTTTCTAGTTTTTGTCTGCGGCTTTGCTGTGTTGGCACGCCTTCAAACTGTAGCCACGCCCATCTACTCGTCATGCTGACGTCACTCAATAAATACTCCTCCTTTGAGCCCCATTTATTCATTCATCCGTTTTCTACTAGTGGGGGTATGCTTGAGCCTATCCCAGCTGGCCTTGGCAGACTTATTTCATATGTACTTGTTATGTAATAGACATGTACATGTGTTAGACATACATGTATATGTTAGACATATACAGACACTTTCCAAAAACTTTGAATATCATGGAAAAGTTGT
The DNA here is from genome assembly GCF_027744805.1 of Dunckerocampus dactyliophorus. Lineage (NCBI taxonomy): Eukaryota > Metazoa > Chordata > Actinopteri > Syngnathiformes > Syngnathidae > Dunckerocampus > Dunckerocampus dactyliophorus. The sequence goes on along the minus strand of NC_072835.1, from coordinate 24,109,890 downwards.
TTAATTTCCATAATTCCATTCAAAAAGTAAAACTTTCATAGATTATAGATTCAGGGCCCACAATTTAAACGATTTCAAGTGTTTATTTATTTTTACGTAATTTGGGCTTCCAGCTCATAAAACCCACGAAAACAGGAATTCAAAAAATTAGAATACTGTGAAGAAATCACCATTTACTTCTCAGTTTTTGCAGGAAAAAAAAGAAAGAAATTAGGATCAAATCAATCAAAATATGGTACTTTCAAAACGATATGACAATCTTCAATACTTGGTTGGGAATCCCTTTGCCTTAATCACTGCCTCGATGCCACGTGGCATTGAAGCAATCAGCCTGTGGCATTGCCTGGGAGTTATGGAAGCCCAGATTTCCTTGATGCTTGCTGTCAGCTCTTCTTTGTTGTTGGGTCTGGTGCCCCTCATGTTCCTCTTGAGAATACCCCATAGATTCTCAATGGGATTTAGGTCCGGTGAGTTGGCTGGCCAGTCAAGCACTGTGATGGCATGGGCATCAAACCAGGTTTTGGTGCTTCTGGCGGTATGGGCAGGGGCCAGGTCTCGCTGGAAGATGAAATCTGCATCTCCATACAGATCCTCTAAAACATTCTGGTAGACTGTTGCGGTGACCTTGGATTTAAGAAAGCAGAGTTTACCAACACCTGCACCGGCCATTGCACCCCAAATCATGACGGACTGTGGATATTTCACACTGGACCTCAGGCAGCTTGGGTTCTGTTCCTCACCCGCCTTCCTCCAAACCCTTGGACCTTGATTCCCAAATGAAAGGCACACTTTACTTTCATCGGAAAAGAGGACCTTGGACCACTGGCCAACAGTCCAGTCCTTCTTCTCCTTGGCCCAGTGGAGACGCTTCCTACGTTGGCTCAGGTTCAGAAGTGCCTTGACCCGAGAAACCCGACAGTTGTAGCCCATCTCCCAGATGCGTCTGAATGTGGTGGTTTTTGAAGCTGTGACTCCCGCCTCATTCCACTCTTTCTGGATCTCTGCCAGATTCTTGAATCTTCCCTGTTTGATAATCCGCTGAAGCCCACGGTCATCTCTTTTGCTGGTGCATCTTCTCCTGCCACATTTTGCCCTTCCTCTAGACTTTCCATTGATATGCTTGGACACAGCACTCTGTGAACAACCAGCCTCCTTAGCTATGAACTTTTGTGGCTTACCCATCCTATGGAGGGTATCAATGATGGTCTTCTGGCCAGTTGTCATGTCTGCAGTCTTCCCCATATTGAAACCAACTGAGACAATTGAACCAAACTGAAGCAATTTAATGACACCTGGGGAAGCCTGTGCAGGTGATTTGAGTTTAGTAGATGATTAGTGTGTGACACTCAGTTTAAAACATTCATGCCCTGCAAAATTTGGGCTGATTTCTTCACAGTATTCTAATTTTTTGAATTCCTGTTTTCATGGGTTTAATGAGCTGGAAGCCCAAATTATGTAAAAATAAACAAATAAATACTTGAAATGGTTTAAATTGTGGGCCCTGAATCTATAATCTATGAAAGTTTAACTTTTTGAATGGAATTATGGAAATTAAACAACTTTTCCATGACATTCTAATTTTTTGGAAAGAGTCTGTATATGTATACATGTTATACATATATGTGTTATACATATGTATATATGTTATACATATATGTTAAACATATATGTGTTATACATATATGTTATACATACTGTACATATGTGTTATACATATGTACTGTATATCTGCACACGTTGCTAAATAAAAGCTTTTATTGTACTGAGATTGAATGACATGGTGAAGTTGTGACGTGGTGACAGGTCAACGCTCGTCCAGCCTCGGAGGCGGCGGCAGGTCAGCCGGTGGTGTGAGCAGCTCGTCTACTTCCTGTTGCAGCGCCGCCGCCTTCTTGTTGAGAAGCATCTGCAACAAACACGGCGGTTACATGGCGCCCTTTGTGGAGGCAGACACGCACAGGCCACACCCACTTTGGCCGAGGCCACCATCTGATTGGCTTGCTTCCTGTTCAAGTGCACAATGGTCCTGACCAGGAGGGCGGGGTCAGCGTTGGCCAGGTGGGTCAACGTCTTGTAACCAGCGGCGTGCAGTTGCTTGGCACGCGACTACACACACACACACACACACACACACACACACACACACACACACACACACACAGAATGAAAGACATGTAAAAGGCGATGCGGCAGGCGGGCACGATTCTGACCTCCATGACTCCCACCACCTCCATCAGAGGGATAAGCTCCGCCCTCACACAGTAGCTCAGACGCCTCGTTAGCGCCTCAAACAACGAGCAGAACGGCCACAGCTCATCCAACTCCTGCCACACACACACACACGTAGAAATAAACGTGTGTGTGTGTGTGTGTGTGTGTGTGTGTGCACAACCTGAGTGAAGTGGAACACACACGAGCAGAAGGCGGCAGCGGAACTGAGCAGTGATTGGACGAAGCCACGACTCAGCTGGAACTTGTGTGCCACGCCCCACAGGTCATTCTCCCTCAGCAGCGCCATGAGCACCAGCGCCAGGTACATGCGCTTCACTGCCGCCATGTTGGCACTCTGAACTCACACACACATATTAGTCCCTGCCCACTTGCTGTGCAGGCCTGTCACATGTTACCTTTTTCACCGCCTGTCCCGCAGCTTTCCTCGCCACCAGACTCTCAGGAACGCCGACGAGCGCACACATCCTCTGTTCAGCAGCCGACAACGACGCCATCTGAAAGGTGTGCCATCTTCATACGACGCATGCGACTAGATGGTGGGCAAGATGGCGTACACCTTCTACCTGGGCGTAGAAGGTCATCCAGTCGGGCACACACTGCAGCGTCATGTCGTAGGGCGTGACCAGGAAGACCAGGTGCAGGTAGCTGCTGAGGAGCAGACCTTCTAGGCCGTTGCTCAGGTCCTGGTAGAGAACTTGGCTGTGGCTGAGGTCCACGGAACCTGTGGAGACGCTCCGATGAACCCCAGAACATGTCCTGCTTAGCTCGGTATTCTAGCAAGGTTACCTTTAAAGGTGGCCCTCCCCAAACGTGTGACGTGCAAGACATCACCCTGCGTGTGGAGGAGACCTTTGACCTGAAGGAGTTGGACACCCTGCTGGAGGACGGCGTCCAGACTGGCCTGTCCACACAACTGCTCCTGTTGAACAAACAGCAGCGTCCCTCGCAGGAACTCCTGCAGCTCTTCCACGCCTGTGCTCACCTGCGACACAGCCACACCTCTTAAAGGGTCCCTGACATCATGGATCCGCTTTGCTGAAAAATGTTCTATATTGTTTGCGATGATGTCCTACCTTGTTTATTTGATGAAAGCCAACGGCAAAAATTCGGAAAACTGACATTTATTGTTCATGTCGGCAGCCTTGACCAACTGCTGGCGCAGAAAAGCGGCGTTTCCCAAGTGATGTCAGACCCTCTGAGCTAAAGCAGAGTAAACAAACGCTTGTGGAGGCAGCTGGTCGACTTGGTTCAGTATATTTTTCATCCAAATAGTCGTTAAGTCGTGTTGCTGCTGGATGTTCACAATATCCCAGCGATACTGTAAGTTTTTCTTTTCCAAAAGAGGCAGCTTTAAGTCAACAATGGACGAAGCAAGTGCTGAGAAGGAGAGACAGATGGACGCCCACCTCCAGTTCTGTTCTTTGCAGTGATTTCACTCGTGACTGCTATGAAGGAACACCTTAAAAGAAGCATTTGGCTTGAAAGTATGCTATAAAAGGATGCTACTCCTGATGCGGTACACAGGCAAAAATATCAAAACAACCACAATGTCAGAGTAAGTCATGTCTTGTTTACATACGGTCTGCTAAACACTATTCCATGATAGCGACAAGGCTGCACAGCATTATACATCTTACATAAACATCCTTTCACAGCCGTATGTCTGCTGTGGGGCTAGAAAGAGCCTTTACCCTCATGAAGAAGCCGATTTCAAAGAATCACTGAAGGACGAGCAAGTCCACTTACCTTTCTGTGTTTTGAAGGCCACCAGTCTTCATCTCCACATCTTAAGGCTCGAGTCCACGTTCTGAAACATATGTCTGTGAAAAGATGGAACAGAGGAGATCCACGCATCATTGCCACTGGGGTGGTTTTACTCCCTTTTTGTCTGCTGTCTAAACAAATAGTACTGTTCAAAGTGTGGAGAGTTACAAACACTATATGGCAACCGGATCGGGCCGATCTCATGGCGGAAGCCGATATTACCCGATCTTTAAAATACAGCAGATCGGTATCCGATCTCGAAGATCAGATTGGGACAATCCTTGTCCTTATCACTCATCCTCGTAATGATCACTGCAAAGAACAGAACTCGGGGTGGGCGTCCATCTGTCTCTGGTTCTCTGCACTTGCTTCATCCACTCTTGTCTTACAGCTTCCTCTTTTGGGAAAGAAAACAAACTTGCAGTCCTACTGGGATACCGTGAACATCCAGCAGCAACACAACCTTTTGTCATGAAGACTATTTGGCTGAAAAATATAGTGAACCAAGTCGACGTGCTGCCTCAAGAAGCGTTTGTTTCCTCAGCTTGATCTGAGGTGTCACCCCGTGACGTCACTTGTGGAATGAGGCTGAGCCGAGATCCAGATCATCACGGCTGGCGCCCTCAACCAGAAATGTCAGTTTTGCGAATTGATGGCTCGCTTTCAAGAATGGAACAATGTAGAACATCATTCCAAACAATATGGAACATATTGAAGCCAAGTTGATCAACCTCGTCAGACGAGCTGAGTGCAAGAATAAACGTTCCTGTCGTCTTTTTTTTGCTCAGAACTTGCACCACATCAGCGGGTATTGGAAAAGCTTTCAAGCAGTAAAGCCACCACGGAGTAAACACGCCCACACAGCCCGACAGCAAGCACACACATTACTTTTAGGCCCACGAGTGACAGGATGAGATTGAGGAGACTTTTTCGGTCGTCGGCCAGCAGGCAGCTGTGACATTTCTCCACGGGGGCACACACCAGCGCCCTGGCCTGAAACAAACACCGAGACCACAGGTGAGCTCACACCCCAGACGGGTGTGACGGGGATGAGGAAAGGTCACCTTGAAGCGCTCCTTGTCCTGCACGATGAGGATGCTCTCGCCCTCGCGGTCCAGACCTGCTCGTCCGGCGCGTCCCGCCATCTGCTTGTACTGGCTGGTCTTCATCAGGTCGCCGGCCACGTGTGGCGAGCGCAGTATCACCCTGACGCGTGACAGCACCATCACATGACCCTTCTTCTCCTGCAGCGCGGCGGGAACGTGGCTCACCTGCGGGCCGGCAGGTTGATTCCGGCCGCCAAGGTGGAGGTGCAGGTGAGCAGACAAAGGACGCCGTCCGAGTAGGCGTCCTCCAGGAGCTTCCTCTCCTCGCCGGTCAGTCCGCTGTGATGGTACGCCACTCCGTACGGAACCGTCCTTCTCAGAACCGTACACACGGAACCGTTCCCGCTGTCCTTCAGCTCTCGGAGAAGCGCCTCCTTCTCGGCCTGCCGCTGTCGGAGGAAGTCCCTGTGGGTGTGGCGCAGGTGAGCCGTGGTGGGAAGACGCATAGATGAACTTGACTCGACTTACTCTCTGAGGTACTTGCAGATCATGACGGCTACATTCTCACAGTTCTTCTTGGTGGGACAGAAGAGCAGGCAGGAATGGCGTGGAATCACCTCCGTCACCAGGGCCACGATGTGGTCTGGGTCCGCCTTCTGCATGGCGCTGGAGTACTGGACACGGCACAACTCACTACACACCTGACTACCACAACAACTACACACTCACCTTCACCGCGACACGACGACACAATCGAAAGCCATCGTCCTCTTTGGGGTCCACCTCATAGATACCATCTCCCACTTTCACATACTCCCTCAGCTGGACCTGCACATGCAGCACGTGAGCATGCGTGGAGGCCATTAAGCAAGAAGAGGACTCACGGGTCTGAAGTCATCATTGTAGTTTTCAGCGTTGAGAAAGGTTTGCAGCTCGCTGATGTTCCCCAAGGTGGCGCTCATGCCGATGATCTGGGTGTGGCCTGCAAGGACAGTCGGCTAGCGAACTTCCTGGCGTTCACGATTGCGAGCGCTGACACTTACGGCTGAGGTAGGAGACTTTGGCGAGGGTGATCTCCAGGAGTGCTCCTCTGCTGCCGTCTCCCAGCATGTGAAGCTGTCAGGACAAGCCAGCTTTGGCATTAGCGTTGGCGTTGGCGTGTCATGCACGGTCTCATACCTCATCCACCACCAGCAGGCCCACGCAGTCCAAGCGGCCGCTTTCGATGAGCCCATTGACGAGGCTGTGAGCTTTCTCAATGGTTGCGATGTACAGCGACCTTTGACCTCCTCTCCTCTTGACAGGCGGGAACTTGCCCTTACTGCCGGCGTACTCCTCCACCAGGAAGTCCAGCTCCAGACCAAAAGCAGCCAGACCGCGAACCTGTGGCGGATCAGGAAGTTAGCCAGGCTCCCAGGTTTCCTACTTCCTGTTCCTGCGTGTCAGCCAATCAGCAAGGAGTCAAGAAGTCACCTTCTCTTGGACCAGAGAGACGTAAGGCAGGATGAACATGCAGTCCTTCTTCCTGCACACTACTTCTCTGAGGATGAGCAGCTCCGCCACCAGCGTTTTGCCTCCGCTGGTGGGCAGGGTGTAGATCAGGTTCCTCCTCTGCTGCACGCACTCCAACGTCAAGCACGTCTCCTGCCACGCTGACAACACACACGCCATTACTGCCATGTACCAAGCCATGTCACCTTACAGGAGGCGGAGTCACCATAGAGGCTGTTGATTCCCCTCAGTTTGGAGAGGAGGTCTTTCACTTTGGTGGGGAGTCCAAAAAAAGGTCCCAGATCGGTGGTGTGGGCGGAGACAACCTCCATGGCGTGCACGGCATCGCTGATCTCATCGCTAAGCACCGCCTCCTTCAGCGCCAAGGAGCGGGAAAGGCTGGCGGGCGCGGCAGCATTGCACCGCATGGTCCTCTTCAGGCGCTCGCTCACACTCCTCCTCTTCTGGTCCTCTCGTCCTCCACTCTGGAAGACGCCGCTTGCGTCTCCGCCGTGCACTTTGCTCCTCTTGGCTTCTTGTTGGACAAACTCCTGCTGGCTGGACGGCAAGGACTCCTGGAGGAGGTCCTCATCAAGACCGTCCAAGATGGAGTCAGTGAAGAGGTCCTTGTCCTTTGCAGGTGGCACAGACGCCATCTTGTCACTTTCAGCGCACTCCACCTTCTCCAGTTTGGCCAGCAGGGACGGGTCCTCCAGGAGACTGTCATAGTCCCCAAAAAAGTCCTCACTGTCGCTGCAGTGCTGCCAAGAAGACATCAACAAGACACACACATGAAATTATGTAAGTTCCACGTGAGACATGGGCATCACAAGCCATCACTAATAAGTCATCTTGATCACGTGAGGACAAACGGCGTGCACTACTCGGCTTCAACCAGCAGAGGCGCTGTCGCTTGTTGTTGGCAAGAAGAAGAACAAACAAACCAATCAAGTCAAACAGCCATGTCTTCTGTCTAAACAGGATGGATATTCATGTCTAACCTCCACATGCTGCTTGTGATCCATAATGACGAAGAGGACTTTATCTTCCTCCTTTCAATTTCGCCTTGTCAGCCCCATGCTACAACCGAAGCAAGCTAACGCTGCTAACAAATAAAGCCGAGGAGCTGCGTGCAGTAACAGTCTACATAGCACACTTCATCGAGGCTACTTTGCCTTGTCAACTTCTTTCCTGACCCATCGTCAACTTGTTGTGGTCGTTAGCAACACCGCTTTAGCAGCCACGCAACTTCAAAATGAATCAGGAATGGAGCTAAAATACACACAACACGGACGAAGTCTTAACGAAAAAAGAAATAATAATAAAAAAAATCTCAAAGGTTTGAAACTTGCCAAGCTGTTACCAGCGAGAAACCCACTCCCGCGCCTGAATGTCAGTCACGTGACGTTGCCCTTTTCTTCTTGAGACGACTCATGATTAACATCTTAAATATACACATGCTAATTTGCGCTAATTACTGTTTAATGTGTAGATAAATAACTTAGATAGAGGATTGTACTTGAGCGTCGCTACATGTTGTCCCTAGCTTGTTAGCATTCGCATTTCGGAACCAACAGCTTCTTTACCACGGCGCTCTACCCGGACATACATGAGTGCAACTTCCGGTCCGCCAGCAGGTCATCATGCGCCCTTTACAGCGGGCACAACGTCTGTTATTCATGTTTTCACAACTCGAATACGCGAGCAAACCTGCAGGTGACATATAATTATTACAATGATGCTTTTTGTACATATCAAGTGAGTGTTTTTCCAATGTTGTGTGTAATGCTAATGGTGCTAATGCTAACGTTGTATGTTGTGGTGTAGGTCTATCGAGTGTTTCCGCTAATATACAGAAACACGACGTGGTGAGTGTTGGATTCCTTTATTTTACACACAGCAAAGCATATTTATTGTACGTCCCAGTAAGACAATAAAGTAATACTGCTTTGTTTGCTAGCTGGTAAAGATGGCCAACCCTTACAAGGCGCCGGAGAAAGGTTGTGTCCTCTGCAACGTCACCGTGGACTTCAAGAACGTTCAGGTGCGTTCCACACCTCTTGACAATAAGTGCTGTGCAGGTGGCCTTCCTAGACTGTGATGTACACGTGAAGTATGTATAGAACACAGGAATGAAACTGTAAAATGAAAAAGAAAAACTAACACCCTTTCCACTACACTACATAATTATTCCTGTCAATTTGAGGCTGAGTGACCTGGTAGTTGTGTAGAAATGATGTATGGAAATCAGCATCCAGTTGCACATGCTCTACTAACTACTCATTTACTGTACTACTAACATGCTACTAAGTTAGTAAACATGACAGTCTTCCTTGGCAGACCTCAAATATTTATTTAACGCCTGAGTGTGGGGGAAATAAAAAAAATATCCCACTATCAGTCAGGCTATGAACGCATCCTGGCTGAGTGACTGCTGATTGGACGAGCAAGGGGAAGGGGCGGAGCCTGTGTGTTGGGTGAGATGTATTTTTCCCCTTGGTAAGCTATGAGGTGAATGCATCCCAAACAAACACACACCTGGGAAGAAACTAGCGATATACTGGATCCACATATTTATATATTTACACCTTTGTCTTGTCTGCCAGCTTACCTGCATGCTTTATGAGTGGCCAGAAATGAGCAAACAGGAAGAAAGCCATTTAGAAAAGACTGAGTGAGCATTTAGTGCCAAGTATTGATGAAAGCAGGCGTACATGAAGACTAGTGCTCATCTTTGCAGCCCGGCCCTGCCTATGCACACGCGTGACTGTGCTTGAAAGTTTAGTGGAGCAGCGTTAGCCTGCAAGCTAACAGGAACATGACTCACATTGACTGTGTTGTACACCACAGCCTAGGTTCCCACAGTGTGGTACGCCAGTTGTCATTGGGGGTATGTGAATACGAATGGAAAACAATTAGCGCCTAACACTCACAATTCTGAGCGCACCTGAACGCCTCATAGCACAGAGTGCATGGTCATAGCAGAAAGAAGGAAGGAGACACGGCATGAAGTTGTTCATTGCTCCGTGTGCGTTATAAGTGTGATGACCATGTTGCGTATTCATCTTGAAGGTTGAACTCATGTTGGTGTTCCAGTCCCCGCGCTGAGGGAACCTGTCCATCTATGCGCGTGGCAGAAGAAGAGAGCTGCTTGAATGTACTTTATCGCCTTTGATCAACTTTCCCTTTCCATTTGCTATCAAATGACTGTGCAGACTTGCAGCGTAGCGATTGCACGTGGACACAAGTGAAGCTGAAGTAAAAGATATGCAGGACCCAATACTTGCATACTTTATTCATCTCCAAGAGAAATTCACATTTCCAGCAGCTCTGTCATCATGGATTGTAAAAATTGGTGATGTTCGATATTATCGGACTACCGTTAATTAACAGGTTGACACTGGCATAAAAATGTGATATCGGTCAACATGGGTATCGTTTTTTTCCCCAGCAATAAAAGCCGATACAGACGCCCAGGTCACAAATTTGCAACAGTGCTGAACTTGCTGCATCACGAAATGACTTCTGTGCTGCTCACAAGTCTCAGAATAATGTAACTATTTAAACAAGCAGCGTAACCACAACGCTCACAATGACCTTACCAGCCATTCCACACACTAGTCTTACTCACGGTGCTTTTTCAAGAAAGAGCCATCTATCACACAGCAACATAATAGATAACAGCAGACAAGACACTACCAACGCAGAATAATCCATGACGATGTGAGCTCTAGCAGATATTCACAACAGTACAGCAAAGGCCTGCTGTCAAAACCATATATGTCAGCCATATTGGATGTGGCAAGGCTTCGCTGCAAGGAAGTGTACTTTTTATTGTAGACATAGATCGGCGTAGATTACACATGCCTAACATGTGACTGCCAAAAAAGACCTCCCGGTTGTGGACGCAGTGACAGGAACCCAGGAGCCCGCGAGTTGGCGCCCTCTAGTGGACAAGACAGGCTAGCATTAGCATCCCAGGCTAACTGTCTGTCCCCCGCAGCTTCTGTCTCAGTTCGTGTCGCCGCACACGGGAAGGATTTACGGGCGTCACTTGACAGGTGAGATGTAAAAGGCAGATCAGTCACGTGATCATGAGCTGGTTTATTAAGTGCAATGTGATGTTTTGTCAGGACTCTGTGGGCCAAAACAAAGAGCAATCTCCAAAGCCATCAAGAAGGCTCACGCTATGGGTACGTGCCTCACGTGGACCTTCTCTGCCCCCCGGTGGCCGCGAGCAGCTACTGCATCAGGTCACGTGGGGCCTTGACTTTCTGCTCCTGTGTGTGTAGGTTTCATGTCGGTGACGCACAAACATCCCCAACTGATGAGAGACCCAAACATCTGTGTCGTCAAACATCTGGATTAGCCCCGCCTCCCCCTTCACTCATTGGCTATAAAAATGTCTCACTCCCGACTGCAGCGTCTTTCTTCATTTCATTTTTTGTGGCGATGTCAGCAGGTCTCTTACACCGCTTCCTCTCACGCCCCGTCGTCATTCCAGATGTCCTTTTCCGAGCTGCGATTGGCCGCAGGGGGTGGAGCTTTTTCCGCCTAAATGCGTCGGCCACAGGAAGCGCATCCAATGTCAGCATGTGTGAGGTGTAGAGCGGCGAGCCTAAGCGCAGTGCTCTGACAGCAAGCTGGAGGCAAAGGTTCTTCGTCATGCGAGATGCTCTGCCAGCTGGCGACAGGAAAACGGGAAGAATATCACCAGCGTTCTCAACGCCACGCCACTCCAATACGTTTTCACCTTTGCTCGCTGCGGACGACTTCCTGTTGGCCAGCTTCTTCCTGAGGGCGGAGACGTCAGCGAGCAGAGACTGGACCGCACGCTCGCTGTCTGCCACGGCGCCACATGCTCTCTGGCCGTCGGACAGACAGGAAGTGTGAGTGGAAGGAGGAAGCGACAGCAGGGCGAGCATGCACCTCACCTGAAGCTCCGCTTGCAAAGAGTCGTTCATGGCGTTGACGGCGTCCACGTCTCTCAAGTGTCCATCAGGAGCCAAGAACTTGGAGCTTCAACAGCAGACACATCAGGTGTCATGCGCTTCCTGCAACACTAATTCCATCACTTTGCACGCAGGAAGTGGAAGTGCACTTGCAGGAAGTGGAAGTGCACTCGCAGGGCGGGATTTTGGTTGATTGCACAGTCATGTTGTCCAGTATATTATACAAATACAGAGCCATGTCAAAAAATTAGAATATTGTATAAAAGTTAATTGTCTTCCATAATATCATTCCAAAAAATAGACCTTCATAGGTCCTAGATTTATTACACATGAACTGAATTTTTTCAAGCTTTTTATTTTTTTAATTTTGATGTTGATAGCATTTAGCTCATGAAAACCAAAAATCCATGTGTCAAAAATTAGAATATTTAATCAAAACAATAAAAAATGGGATTCATAATACAGAAATTTCAATCTACTGAAAATGATGTTTATTTCCTGTATTCAACACTTCGTTGCAGCTCCTTTTGCACGAACCACTGGTTTAATTCGGTCTGGCATGGAGGCAATCAGCCTGTGGCGCTGTTGAAGTGTTACGGAGGCCCAGGATGCTTCGATAGGGGGCTTCAGCTCATCTTTGTTGTTGAGTGTGATGTTACTCATCTTCCTCTTCACAATACCCACACATTCTCTATGGGGTTCAGGTCAGGTGAGTTTGCAGGCCAGTCCAGCCCAGTAATACCGTTGTCAGTAAACCAGGTACTAGTGGTTTTGGCGCTGTGGGCAGGTGCCAGGTCATGTTGGAATATGAAGTCAGCATCTCCAAAAAGGTTTTCAGCAGAAGGAAGCATGCAGTGCTTCAGAATCTCCTGGTAGACAGCTGCATTGACTCTGCACTTGATGAAACAGAGTGGACCAACACCAGCACATGACATGGCACCAAATCATCACAGACTGAGGAAACTTCACACTGGACTGTAGGCAGCTTCTGTCCTGTGCCTCTCCAGTCTTCCTCCACACTAGGAAGTTCATTTCCAAATGAGAGACAACATTTGCTTTCGTCAGAGAACAGGACCTTGGACCACTGGCCAGCAGTCCAATTCTTTTTATTCAAAGCCCAGCTCAGACGTTTCTATTTGTTTTGGGGTCAGGAGTGGCTCGACCCTGGGGATCCAGCTTCTGTAGCCCATAGGATACGTCTGTTTTCCTTGAGGTCCCCACTCCAGCCTCATTCCACTGCTTTGTGAGCTCAGTCAAATTTTTGAAGCGGCTCTGCTTCAGAATTTTCTTAAGCTTCCGGACATCTCTCCTGCTTGTGCAGCGTTTCCTCCCACATTTTGATCTTCCAAAAAGCTTTTCTATTATGTGCTTTGAAACAGCACTTGGTGAACAGCCAACTCTTTCTGAAATTTCTTTTTGTTTCTTGCCCTCCTTATGAGGATTTCAGTCAGGTCAGAAGCCTTCCCCATGGTTGTGGTTTTGTGATCTGAACCAGGCTGACAAGTTTTTATAGGCTCAGGGAACCTTAACGTGTTTTGAGTTGATTAGCTGATTTTTAAATTAGCCAACGGAGTACTGTCAGAATATTCTAATATTATGACACATGGATTTTGGGGTTTTCTTGAGCTGTATGCCATAAAAATCTAAATTAAGACAAAAAAAGGTTTTGAATAGTTCAGTGCATGCACAATGAACCTAGAATATAGGAAGGTTTCAAAATTTGAATTATATTACGGAAGAAAATGAACTTTTACACAATATTCAAATTTTTTGACATGGCTCTGTACTACGTCACAATAAAAGCATCTTGTAGAACACAACGACTGCATTTTGCACAAGTAATTTTCTAATCGCTGGCATGTCACGTATTCGCAGTATTGAAGGCAAAACACTTCCTGCTACAAGCATTCCACTTCCTGTTCTTCCAATTCAACATCCTGTGGGGCGGAGCCAATTCTATTCAATTTCTACTTCTATGTTCCAATGCCAAATGTGGAGTGTGGCGTGCGTTACCTGTGCTGGCAGACGGCACGCCGGTAGCCCGGGGCTGAGCAGGGCGTGGAGGCCAGCCAGTAGGCCATGTGGTCCAGCGACGCCATGTTGTCCACCTCCAGAGGAACGCTGACCACGTGCCTTCGCACCAGAGACATCATCACGTCAGCACGGTTACATCGGCGGCGACCGATCACACACACCTGCTGCCGGGGAGGAAGGCAGAGTAGTCCGTGCGGTAGGTGGAGCCCGTGCACGTGGGTGTGCCAGGCGTCAGCAGCACGAAGATCATGTGAGGCCTGGACAGCGCCCTCTTCAGGTTCTCGTGCACCGCCTTCTCTCGCAGCGTCATGCGTTGCTCCGAGTTTCTGCGCTGTCGGTACCAGCCAATCACACGCTCCTGCTGGCCACACGCCACGTAAACACCTTGCCGTCACGCCACGACCCCGACGCACCAACGCAACCACCCACCTGCTTGTTGGACCCCAACACCTTCTGGACTGCCGACATCTTCACCCCCCCCACGCTGTCGTACAGCCTACACACACACACACACACACACACAGGGTCATGTGATGCTAATGACCAACATGTGATCATGTGACGTGTACTTACGTGTTGAGTGTGTCAAAGCACACGTGCTTATGGATGCCTGCAACACATCACACACAGGTCAAAGGTCAAGCAGCAGCACCCCTTCAGGCTGCATCAATTGGTGCACTTACATACGTACTTCATCTTTCAGTGCACAAGTACACACTAGTCTACTTTGTGGTTATGAGAACACACTAGTGTGTACTTAGTGTTTATAAGTACACACTAGTGTGTTCTTAGTGTTTATAAGTACACACTAGCGTGTACTTACTTAGTGTTTTATAAGTACACACTAGTGTGTACTTACTTAGTGTTTACAAGTACACACTAGTGTGTTCTTAGTGTTTATAAGTACACACTAGTGTGTACTTACTTAGTGTTGTACTTACCTAGTGTTTTATTGCATAAGTACACACTAGTGTGTACTTACCTAGTGTTTTAGGGCATAAGTACAAACTAGTGTGTTGTAGTCAAATAGCGGTAACGTAGGAAGGGGAGGGGCTATCTTATGAGGGACATCATGGTGGCTGAGGAGCAGCACGTAGTGATGGAAAGCAACGAAGAGAAGGAGGAGGATGTCAATAATGTGATGCTTGTTTGCACTCAGTGTTAGTACACTCATCAGTACACTCATCCCTCCTTTATGGCTGTTCCCAACCGTCATAACTCACTTCAATATGAAGCAATGGAATATTTTGGTATTTACAGCATAGAAAACCTGTTCATCACTTTCTTAGTAAGTTTTGTCTATCCCTGCACAGTAGACATGACATAACAGCCCTATAGTCACCTTTACACTCCTATTACCCAATATAGTACACATAAGACTACAAAAAGACAGAAAACCTGTTTCCAACCTTCTAAATACACATTTGACCAAGATTAGAGCCCTGTAGACATGAGATAACAGCCCTATAGTCACCTGTACACTCCTATTATTCATTGTTTCCATCACATTGCTCATGTGCAGGCTACGGGATCACTGCAGGGACATAAAAGACGGCCAGACTGCAAGCAAGACAACTAGTTAGCATCCAATGTATTTCTTCTAAACGTAAGAAAGTGTTCCAAACAGAGTGGGGAGTCTACCATGTGGGACAGCCATGGATGACTCATTACTGCCACCAAGTGACCATGATACCACATACGTATAACGTGTACTTTAATATGTTTGGGCTAATAATGTCTGCCAGGAAACAGCCGTGGTTAGCTCATGGGTTAGCAAGGGATGAGTGCATATGAGTGTGTATGGATTTGGGACAGCACTAAAGTGTCAAAGAAAGTAAGCACACAGTGCACTTGATGAGGTGAAGTATGCAGAGAGAAGTACTGCAGCCTAGTGTGGAGTAAAAGAAAGATGGAGGGTACTGTAGGTGTGGCGCACGTCGACACGGTCATCTTGCACGTCACTGATGGTCACATGCTCTTCAAGATGCTTCTCCCCCAGGATCAAACCTTCCTGCAAACACACCAAACACCTCAACCAGCAGAGCTCCATGTAGGCGGCGTTCCACAGGATCTAGGATCTGGGATCACAACAAGTAGTGCATGAAGTCCGTCTGAAACAGCGAGTGGACACCGTGGAAGCCCGGGCGCTTGGCTGTGGATCTCACACCAAGCATGAAGGACACGTACCAGAAGGTATTCATATTGACCAACTTGGTGGAAGAACACTACGTGTCATTGTCACCGGCTGCTGATCCATCTTCTTCTACTCAACTATTCCACGTCTTTATGCAACACACCACGCAACACACTCACACCACATTTCAGTGTCATTCATCTGACACACTTACTAACACACTTGCTTTCAACACAAACTCACCTGCATACCTGTCATTATGTACTCATACAAAGGAGTACATATCTTTATGTACACACACACCTACATACCTGTCATTATGTACTCATACACATGTACACGTGTCATTACCAGTCATTATGTACTCATACACGTGTATACATGTCATTATGTTTACATACACGTGTATACCTGTCATTATGTACTCATACACGTGTATACATGTCATTATGTTTACATACACGTGTATACCTGTCATTATGTACTCATACACGTGTGTACGTGTCATTATGTACACATACAGGTGTATAAGTGTCGTCGTTATGTACACGTGCAGGTGTATACGTGTGATTACATACATGTGCACGTGTATACGTGTGACTGTGGCGTACAGTGCCAGCGTAAGCATTTCCTTTGCTAACCGCCGTGATGCTAGCTACTAAGCCACTCGGGAAACAAGTAAAAAGTCATGTTTTTCTCACCACGTCGGAGTCTTTGTTGAGATGGTGGAACATTAAGGACGTGAGAAGAAATCCAGATATCCTGACGGTGGGTTCGGCCATGTTGTTTGAGCAGGAGAATCGTTGAAGAGCTTCACACCCCCGCAAAACGAACGCAGCCTGCGGGATAAGGACACGTGGTCTTTCTTTGTTGTTGTTGCGCTGCATCTGCGCAGACTATCTTAGTTTAGCTCTGTTTAGCCAGCCCAGCGCCTTCACAAGGATTTGCTGTGATTATATTAATTCATAACGCTGTTAGCAACATTATTAGCCAGTTGATTACGTCGTTTTTGCCATTTGAACGCTCTAACGCTTATCTTCCTGCAGGGGGCGCCGCAATACAAGACACGAGCCACATGATTTTGGAAACCACGGCGTGTGTGTGCGTGCGCGTGAGCCGTTTTAATGATTGTTAATAACAATCATAATCATAACAGTAAAAAATAATAGTGATTAGTTAATGGTGTGCCAATACCGGAAGGTAATAATAAGATCATTATTAAACGCAATGCAGTATTGTTTGTATTCACGTGACATATTTGTATTTATGGAAACGTAGGCACGTCATGTTCCTTCATGTCACCTTGTTAAGCATGTCTGAAACAAATAAAGCATTCAATACGATGCTGTCTTTATTTCATGCTGTATAACACTCCAGTTATTATTATAATAATAATACATTTCACTTCTAAAAGAAATACAACCCAAAGACACCGCTCATGATACAGACTAATAGTCAAGCACGTGTTTATTACCGTCACGCTCACATTGTTTAATAGTATTATGAATCATTACTCAACACAATAGCGCTGATAATTGTTGGTTGATAGTATCATCAAATGAATAGTCGTTATTTAACAATATCGTTATCAAATAGAGGCAACATAAACATGATATTATTTGTTGATTATATCAAGTAGTCATTATTTCACAGTATCATTATGAAATAGTGGTATCATTATTAAATATACTAGTGTTTGTTGATAGTATCAAGTAGTCATTATTTCACAGTATCATTATGAAATAGTGGCATCATTATTAAACATAAGTGTTGATAATTATTTGTTGATAGTATCATTATCAAGTAGTCATGATTTCACAGTATCATTTTGAAATAGTGGTATCATTATTAAATATACTAGTGTTTGTTGATAGTATCAAGTAGTCATGATTTCACAGTATCATTATGAAATAGTGGTATCATTATTCAATATACTAGTGTTGATAATTGTTTGTTGATAGTATCATTATCAAGTAGTCATGATTTCACAGTATCATGATGGAACAGTAAGGTGTTATTTTGATTGCTAATTCCTAATTATTCATCTTATTATAGATCATTACACCTCAGTGTTCCATCATGATACTGTTCACTAATCAGGATATTATTATTGGCTATGTCATCATCACCAATCACAATGGTCTAATTATTTACTAATTATATCATTAGGACATAGCATGAATACTATCATTATGCACTATAATACTATCATGATGAAGTACAGTATAATACTGTCATGATGATGATGATGACGATGAAAGCAGGTAGTTGATGTTTGCTGCATCGTTCATCCATGAACATCTACAGTATGTACACATCACTGACATGTAATAAGGCAGTAATAAGGTGCTAATAAGGCGCTAATAAGGCGCTAATAAGGCAGTAATAAGGCGCTAATAAGGTGCTAATGAGGCGCTAATAAGGCACTCATAAGGCAGTAATAAGGCGCCAATGAGGCGCAAATAAGGCAGTAATGAGGTGCTAATGAGGTGCTAATAAGGCGCTAATCAGGCAGTAATAAGGCGCTAATGAGGCGCTAGTATGGCAGTAATAAGGCGGTAATAAGGCGCTAATACGGCGCTAATGAGGCGCTAATAAGGCGCTAATAAGCAGCGTTACTTGAGGCGTCCATGATGGGGGTGTTCTTTGATGCGAGCTGAGGTGTGTGGTGTGGCCGTGCAGGAAACATTCACTTTGTCTCGTGTGGAATCAATCACTTTCCATTTCCTAGAACCCCCCCCCCCCACGTTGATGGATGATGTTTTAATGCGGCTCAATGGGATTCTCCTCCACGTGAAAGTATTCATTTGACTTGCTGGAACATGATTGTTGGATTTGCATAGAGGGCGGCGGCCTGATTTTCCCCCCCCTCAGGAGCTGTGTTGTGTCCCCTGCAGGTGAGTGCCCCCTTCCCCCCGGTGGTGCCGAGTGTTTTTTGATGTTAATTCATTGGCGATGAGTTGAATGTTTGGCAGGAAGTGGCGAGGAAGATGCTCTCACGTGAGGATCATCATTAGCCGTCATTACCGCTGGGGGGGCGGTGGGGTGGTGGGGGGGGGGGGGGGGGCGCGCTAATGTAATAGGGGGGGCGTCCTTTATCCCGGCCAACATATTTTCATCAGTGCGCCTGAGTGAATTATTCAGATTTGTGCAAATGACGTGTTTTCATTTTCCCGTGCCGGGAGTGGAAATTGAAGGTGCCCCGTGTGACCCCCCCTCCATTACGGAAGGCTGGCGGCGGCGAGGCTTTGTTAACCTGGCCCGCACGCGCCGTCTGTAGCGCCCCTGACCCGCGCCTCTGCCTTTATGAACACGCTTTAAATATTCCTGACAGAACAAAAGCAATCATGTCGCCACGGCACCGGCGGGTCAGGGGGCGGCGCCCGACAGGCCCGCCAGTTACGGCCACTTCCTGCATAACTTCAAAGATCCCGACACCGCTGAGAGCACCCGCTCCTTCCCGACGCCACCGCTAGCGCGCCAGCGCAGGAGGGAAACAAACAAATGTCGCCGCAGCGACCGTCACGTCCTCGCCGACATGATGAACGAGACGCGACGCAAACAGGAAGTCACAGCTCCAAACAAATATTAAAAAGGGAGGGGTGGGCGTGTGGCGGGAAAGCCAGCCACCTCTGGAGGCGACGCTTCCGCCTCCCGTCGAGTGGACAAATGTCGTCTCGCACCGGCGGAAATTGTCTCGCTTGCTGGCGGAGATCTGTCGCTTGACATCGCTCGCCTCCGCCGCCATGATGACAGATGCTATCACACGCTAGCTAGCTGGCTAGCACGCGTCCTCCGTCTCACCACACCCCCATCCATCAACACCCCCCCGACTGACCTTTCAACCTGCTCATCAACACAGTCAACAACTACATTAGCTTAGCATCCTCTTAACCTCCCTCACTCACTACTCCATTACTCTACTTCTTCTGACCTAGTAGTACTACTTGTATAGCAGTGGCCTCGTAGTCTACTAGTAGTAGTACTTGTGAGTGTAGTGTAATAGTAGTAGTATAGTAATCACAAATAAAGTACGCATCCATGGCAGTGGTGTGTGTTGAGGGTGACGGCTGGTGAGGTACTGACTGCTTTGGAGTTTTGATGTCATGAATACACACAAATGCACACGAATACACACAAATACACACAAATACACACGAATACACACGAATACTCATGAATACACACGAATACACACGAATACACACGAATACACACGAATACTCATGAATACACACGAATACACACGAATACACACAAATACACATGAATACTCATGAATACACACAAATACACACGAATACACACAAATACACACGAATACACACGAATACACACAAATACACACGAATACACACGAATACACACGAATACTCATGAATACACACGAATACACACGAATACACACAAATACACATGAATACACACGAATACTCATGAATACACACAAATACACACGAATACACACGAATACACACGAATACACACGAATACTCATGAATACACACAAATACACACGAATACACACAAATACACACAAATACTCATGAATACACACAAATACACACGAATACTCATGAATACACACAAATACACACGAATACACACGAATACACACAAATACACACGAATACACACGAATACACACGAATACTCATGAATACACACGAATACACACGAATACACACAAATACACACGAATACACACGAATACACACGAATACTCATGAATACACACGAATACACACAAATACACACAAATACACACGAATACACACGAATACTCATGAATACACACAAATACACACGAATACACACGAATACACACGAATACACACGAATACTCATGAATACACACAAATACACACGAATACACACGAATACACACGAATACACACGAATACTCATGAATACACACGAATACACACGAATACACACAAATACACACGAATACTCATGAATACACACGAATACACACAAATACACACAAATACACACGAATACACACGAATACACATGAATACACATGAATACACACGAATACACACAAACACACACGAATACACACGAATACACACGAATACACACTAATACACACGAATACACACGAATACACACTAATACACACTAATACACACAAATACACAAGAATACACACGAACACACACGAATACACACTAATACACACGAATACACACGAATACTCATGAATACACACGAATACACACGAATACACACGAATACACGTGAATACACACGAATACACACGAATACACACGAATACTCATGAATACACACGAATACACACGAATACACACAAATACACACGAATACTCATGAATACACACAAATACACACGAATACACACAAATACACACGAATACACACGAATACACACAAATACACACGAATACACACGAATACACACGAATACTCATGAATACACACGAATACACACGAATACACACAAATACACACGAATACACACGAATACTCATGAATACACACAAATACACACGAATACACACGAATACACACGAATACACACGAATACACACGAATACTCATGAATACACACAAATACACACGAATACACACGAATACACACGAATACACACGAATACTCATGAATACACACGAATACACACGAATACACGTGAATACACACGAATACACACGAATACACACGAATACTCATGAATACACACAAATACACACGAATACACACAAATACACACAAATACACACGAATACACACGAATACACATGAATACACATGAATACACACGAATACACACAAACACACACGAATACACACGAATACACACGAATACACACTAATACACACGAACACACACGAATACACACGAATACACACAAACACACACGAATACACACGAATACACACGAATACACACTAATACACACGAACACACACGAATACACACGAATACACATGAATAATACACATAATTAACCTGTAATACACCTTCATACTAATTCATACATGTACAGTATAGTATACATGATTAGTATGTAACACATGTTATACATGTTATTAAGGTGTATTGGCATGTAAGTACACATAATAATAATACACATGAAGTAATGATGGATGGTGATGGATGGTGATGGATGGATGATGGATGGATGATGGATGGTGATGGATGGATGATGGATGGTGATGGATGGATGATGGATGGTGATGGATGGTGATGGATGGATGATGGATGGTGATGGATGGATGATGGATGGTGATGGATGGTGATGGATGGATGATGGATGGATGATGGATGTGATGGATGGTGATGGATGGATGATGGATGGATGATGGATGTGATGGATGGTGATGGATGGTGATGGATGGATGATGGATGTGATGGATGGTGATGGATGGTGATGGATGGATGATGGATGGATGATGGATGTGATGGATGGATGATGGATGGTGATGGATGGATGATGGATGGTGATGGATGGTGATGGATGGATGATGGATGGATGATGGATGTGATGGATGGATGATGGATGGTGATGGATGGATGATGGATGGTGATGGATGGTGATGGATGGATGATGGATGGATGATGGATGTGATGGATGGATGATGGATGGTGATGGATGGTGATGGATGGATGATGGATGTGATGGATGGATGATGGATGGTGATGGATGGTGATGGATGGATGATGGATGGTGATGGATGGATGATGGATGGTGATGGATGGATGATGAAGGTGTAGTATTCGCTACATCAGGTTGTACTTCTCTTATGTAATAACAAGTAGTAATACTAACGTGTGTATGTGAACACATGGGCTGTATTGGTATGCAGTAGATGACTACGTACTCATGTATCTACTATGTACTATATACACACAATACTACTATGGGCTATGTAGTACTACATATGTGTACTACTACATATGTGCATAGTATACGTGTTTGTAGTACTATGTGTGTGTAGTACTATGTGTGTGTGTAGTACTATGTGTGTGTAGTATTATGTGTGTGTAGTACTATGTGTGTGTGTAGTACTATGTGTGTGTGTAGTGCTACGTGTGTGTAGTACTATGTGTGTGTAGTACTATGTGTGTGTGTAGTACTATGTGTGTAGTACTATGTGTGTGTGTAGTACTATGTGTGTGTGTAGTACTATGCGTGTAGTACTATGTGTGTGTAGTACTATGGGTGTGTGTAGTACTATGTGTGTAGTACTATGTGTGTGTGTAGTACTATGTGTGTGTGTAGTACTATGTGTGTAGTACTATGTGTGTGTAGTACTATGTGTGTGTAGTACTACGTGTGTGTAGTACTACGTGTGTGTAGTACTATGTGTGTGTGTAGTACTATGTGTGTGTAGTACTACGTGTGTGTAGTACTATGTGTGTGTAATTGAATTTGCTGCAGACTGGAACATCCCCCCCCCCCCACACACACACACACACACACTGTTTGCGTGTGAAGGCAGCTGAAGGTGTGTCTGTGGGGGGGGGCGGCCAGATGACACGACACGGGCCTTTTCATTTGGAGGGGGCCGCAATCGATGGGGAGACTTAAGGCGCTCAATGAAGCCTCTGATGAGGTATTAAGCGGCCCCAGGCCCCCGGGGGCCCGAGGGGGGGCTCCGGCCGGCGGCCGTAATGAAGTGCGGCTATGCGGCGTCATGCGGCCGCTGCAGGAAAAATAGATTGAAGATGATGAGCTCTTCAAAGTCGTTTCTGGCTCCCGTATTTCTCCTCCCGGCCCCCCCCCCCGTGCCCCCACCCCCACCAGCTCCACAAAACGCCTGGGATTTACCGGGCGGCCGCAGTGATGCAATTTTTATGACCTTATTGCTTTTTTTCACCATGGTAATAGTTTAGCATCAGCCGTCTGCCATGTTGCCCCCCGGGATCACGTCCAGGTCATCCCATCACCGCAGACACCCCCCTCCCCCCCCCGACACACACACACACTTTTACCACTTTCAGTCCCCGTCTCGCCACAATAAAAGTCTCAGGTATGAGGCATGCGAAGATTGGCAGCACGGCTAGCGTTAGCCATGTTAGCGTGGAAGGGGCGGGGCTACCAGGCAACACATTTCAAACTGGTGGCAAGGTCGCCAAAGGTGAAAGTTGACATGAACGCGGTGCACGTGCGCGCCAAGCTAAGGAGGAGTGGGTCACGTGACCGGCGAGCCAATCGGGAATGCCCGTCACCGCCGAGCTTCCCAGAAGTGGGCGTCTCCCAGGAGCGGCGAGCTAACCGCTAATGGAATTAGAGCGCTAGCTAAGTGCTTTTGGATTGATTGATTGATTGATGGCGTGACTCGCTCATCCTTTCGTTAGCATGTTGTCGGCCATGACGCTTCCTGTCTCGGGACGCCTCCGGCGGCGTGCAGATGGACGGCGATAAACGCCGGCAGCCGGCTCGTTAGCAAGAGTTACAAACGAGGACGACAAGCAGCTGCTCCGACAGGAAGCGGCGAAGGCGGCGGCCGTTATCTCCCCCTCGTGTTTATTACGCCGGCCTCTTCGTGGCGGCGGCGGCGGCGCTGACATTGATGGACAGCTCCTATTAAGACCGCCTCTGCTCGCCACCTGGCTTATTGCTCGCCAAAGACACGCTTTTTGTCCTCCGTCCCAGCTACACATGTGGCAGATCATGTGACCATTCACGCCTGCAGGTAGCATGTCACCGGCGTGCGTGAATGTGTCACATGATGAGAAGAAAAGTAGCCGCGTCCTCTGTGCGCCGCATAGTAACGTCTTTATGGAGGCAATTTAACCTGCGCTTAATGGCTTCAATTAGCGCGAGCACGCCGCCATGACACTCCGCGACCTGCTGAGCTCGCCTCCACGCCACGGCGCTGACTCATCACTAACGTGACACCTTGATGGCCAAGTCTGCACCTTTCACATGGATTAGCCTGCTGGCATCGTGCTAGCATTGGGCTAATGTTGTGTTAGCATCATGATAATGTTGTGTTAGCATGGTGATACCATTGTAACAGCATTACGCTGCTGTTGCTTTAGCATTGTGCCAGTGTTGTGCTAGCATCGTGCTAATGTTGTGTTAGCATTGCATAGCATTGTGCTACTGTTATGTTTGTGCTACTGTGCTAGCATTATGCTAGCTCTGTGCTAATGTTGCATTACCGTCATGTGTTGTGCTAGCATAGTGCTAAGGTTGTGTTAGCATTGTGCTAGCAATGTGCTAATGTTGCATTAGCACTGTGCTAGAATCGTGCTAATG